>NC_053392.1:390339554-390639554 GCF_905171765.1 Bufo bufo
TTACTATTGCTGTCATTGGGTTAAAGAGCTTAAGGGGGGTAGGAGAGAGAAAACATATGGGTCGTAGGATACCTCATTGAAAATGAGCCAATTCCTTAGAATTGGACATGAAACAAATTGCATGATATTCGCTCATCTCTAGTTAATGCTTTTTATTGACCATTGGTAGGAGATGCTGTGGAAACTAATTTTCAGCCTAGCAGTGTACATGGAATAAGGATGTCAAATTGAGGGCAGAAAATAGACACACGGACCAAATATGGATCCTTAATAGGCATCTTCACAAATGAACCACTGATCGTCTTGTCTCATATGTCATCATGGACACTGAAATGTGAAAGAAGTCTAACTCATAATCAAACACCTAGGCTCTTCCTATGGGTTCTACGGTAAGTCAGTCAAGTTATGAAAATGAATGGTTTCTGTCTCTCATTTCAGCTACAGTTTTTAAATTGTGGATGCATTTTTGAAAAGCTAAATATTTCATTTACTTTGATTTTCATATCTATAGAAACTCAAAATGATACCTTAATCATATGCCAGCTCATGCTTGTAATTAGATCCTAATCAGACAAACTGTGTGAAAAATATATGTTTGAGCTCATCAGCATTTAGTCATTTATATCTTAGTTCATTACACGTTTTAATCAAATGAAATGATGAATTAAATCTGTTTTTATTTTTAAAGTCTATTTTACCCAGAAGTCAACAATGTCCTCATGATACTTTATTTTCCACCATGTATGTCTTATTTATAACATTAGTACTTTAACTTTGACAGCCGCACGGTGAATTCATCCCTTTCATTTCTGTAATTTACTTTGAGTAGAATATGTTTCACAAAGGCAAAATTTGAGTAATGCGTCAACTGATGCAAACTCTGTCCAACAAGTTAAAATAGAAACCAAACAGTCATTGTTGAATTTTCCTAAACTTTTAGGAGCATGGATTTCTTTTTTTAATTCTAAATCTGAAAAAAAAAAAATGCAGTAATCATGACAATCTGTATCATAGCTCATAACTTGTAGATGTTAAACACATACATTTTCATTCTGTACATTTTAATGTTCTTGCGGCACTTTCTTTTTTGTACTGTCTGACTCATGAGTGAAAAAACACTTGAAATGCATTCAAGATCTGCTCAGGCTTGAAGATGTATTACATAACATTCTTGCCCAGATAAAAAATGGCAGGGCTCTGCCAACACTACAAACAGTACCAGTATCCACTCATGATAAAAGATCTACTGGACCACCTCAAACACTAGGTCCCTTGTAGGACTACAAGCTCTGAAGCTCATATTTCCTGTGTAGATATGAAAGATTCATACAGTTATGTTACAGGACCTTGATAATGTACATACACTCACCTAAAGAATTATTAGGAACACCTGTTCTATTTCTCATTAGAGCAATTATCTAGTCAACCAATCACATGGCAGTTGCTTCAATGCATTTAGGGGTGTGGTCCTGGTCAAGACAATCTCCTGAACCCCAAACTGAATGTCAGAATGGGAAAGAAAGGTGATTTAAGCAATTTTGAGTGTGGCATGGTTGTTGGTGCCAGACGGGCCGGTCTGAGTATTTCATGATCTACTCAGTTACTGGGATTTTCACGCACAACCATTTCTAGGGTTTACAAAGAATGGTGTGAAAAGGGAAAAACATCCAGTATGCTGCAGTCCTGTGGGCAAAAATGCCTTGTGGATGCTAGAGGTCAGAGGAGAATGGGCCGACTGATTCAAGCTGATAAAAGAGCAACGTTGACTGAAATAACCACTCGTTTCAACCAAGGTATGCAGCAAAGCATTTGTGAAGCCACAACACGCACAACCTTGAGGTGGATGGGCTACAACAGCAGATAACCCCACCGGGTACCACTCATCTCCACTACAAATAGGAAAAAGTGGCTACAATTTGCATGAGCTCACCAAAATTGGACTGTTGAAGACTGGAAAAATGTTGCCTGGTCTGATGAGTCTCGATTTCTGTTGAGACATTCAAATGGTAGAGTCCGAATTTGGCGTAAACAGAATGAGAACCTGTATCCATCCTCTGATGGCTACTTCCAGCAGGATAATGCACCATGTCACAAAGCTCGAATCATTTCAAATTGGTTTCTTGAACATGACAATGAGTTCACTGTACTAAAATGGCCCCCACAGTCACCAGATCTCAACCCAATAGAGCATCTTTGGGATGTGGTGGAACGGGAGCTTCGTGCCCTGGATGTGCATCCCTCAAATCTCCATCAACTGCAAGATGCTATCCTATCAATATGGGACAACATTTCTAAAGAATGCTATCAGCACCTTGTTGAATCAATGCCACGTAGAATTAAGGCAGTTCTGAAGGCAAAAGGGGGTCCAACACCGTATTAGTATGGTGTTCCTAATAATTCTTTAGGTGAGTGTAATAACCCACCACGTGGATAATAAACACAGATATGTCAATGTACAGATATAATAAACAGTTTAAATAGGAAAATGAAGTGAGCTAACAACACAAGAATAATGGTCACAGTGATGTCAGAGTTCTGGGAGGATGTATACAGTGATCACGGTCACAGTGCATCATAAATCAGGGATGACGCATAAAATGTTATGTTTCAGAACAGGAATAATAAACATAATGAATCCCAATACTGAATGAAAACTCACATGAATGGATTATTGCACATAGTGCAGTTACGGAAATAATGCTCACAGTGATGTCACAAAACAGGGATAGTGTCTCAGTAGATGTATAATAAATCCAGTGGAGACCTACCAACCAATGTTCACAGTGATATCAAAGTAGAAAGGCAATTAACGTACTGATGTAACAGAACAGGAATGAGAAACACGATTCTAATGCAAGAATAATACACAGTGATATCATAGTACAAGGCTAGTTATTATTATTGATGCTATATTAAAGTTGTATCCTTGCCAATCACAACAACGCATTATGGTGCTTTTACAATAAAATGTTCTTTATCTAAACACAGTTAAAGGGGTTGGCCACTCTCCATGTATTTGCTACTACTGTGTGGGAGGCAGGGAAAAATGTATTTGTCTAACATTAAGCAGATCTGCTTGTATTTTCTATTATCTGAAGCCCCGCCCCCTGAGGCCGCTCTGCCCTGCAGCCGAATCAGTCCATGGCTGCAAGCGACATGGAGGAGCTTTAGAGAAAGATCGTCCATGCCTGTAGTGTAACTGCACATGCGCTGCTTTTCCTCATCTGCCTAAGAGCAGTGCATGCCCAGTCTGCCCCTGCCACTGGCACGCTCCCTGCTCCGACTCTGCTTGTTCTGTCTGTACAGCTTATTCCTGTCAGAGTTAGGAGCGGGGAGCCTAGTAGGAGCGGATCCCCTGACCATAATTTACAGAGCCGCTGTAAAGTAAATTTTAATAAATATATACATGTATATATGTGTTTCTTCATGTGCCTGTGCTGGCTGTTATGCAGATTGAAGAGGCAGTCGGCCCCCAGGATGGTACGGACTGATTCCGGCCAGTGCAGAACACCAGCTTGTGCTCCCTCAGGAGGATCTGCCGCACGTTTTCAGTGCCCATGATGCGCACGGTCGGGGTTCCAAACAGATGTGTCTTGGAGATGTGTCCGTACTTTCTGAGCTTAAGTTGCAGGAATTATGTCTCTGTAGCACTATCTGCAAGGTTTCTCCAAAGAAAGGCAGCCACATAGTGCCGGGGGCAGCGGGTACTGGCAGCCGGGGTCTCTGCAGCTGTAACAGTACAGCTCCCACAGCTTGACTGCAGTGAGCAGCAGCAGGACTTGCAGCACCAGGGTGCACAGGGCACTGGTGAATAGGTTGTACAGCTCCATGATAGTGGCTAAGTGACAGTGGCTTCCCTCCATACCATGGTGCTACAGAGACGTAAAATCCTGCAAGTGAAGCGCAGAAAGTACGGACACATCTACAAGACACATCTGTTTGGAACCCGGACCATGCGCATCATAGGCGCTGAAAACGTGCGGCAGATCCTCCTGGGGGAGCACAAGATGGTGTCTGTGCACTGGCCAGAATCAGTCAGTACCGCCCTGGGGGCCGACTGCCTCTTCAATCTGCCTGACAGCCAGCACAAGCACATGAAGAAGGTCATCGTACAAGCCTTCTCCAGGGAAGCCCTGAAGATCTATGTACTAGTGTTGATCGAACACCAAAGTGCTCGGGTGCTCGAGTAGAACACTTTAGGATGCACAATGGAAGTCAATGGGAGAACCCGAGCATTAAACCAGGCACCCCCTGCTCTGAAGAGGAAAGGGTGTCTGGTTCATAGGAAAAGGTCAGAAATTGATGGAAACACCACTAAAATGGTTCAAGAACAGCATGGGGAGGATGTCTGGATGCATCTTGGACTCCCAGGTCTCTGCTGGGAACGATGTTGTCCGAGTAGTACACCACTTTTACAGACTGACAATACAGGGAGTGCAGAATTATTAGGCAAGTTGTATTTTTGAGGATTAATTTTATTATTGAACAACAACCATGTTCTCAATGAACCCAAAAAACTCATTAATATCAAAGCTGAATATTTTTGGAAGTAGTTTTTAGTTTGTTTTTATTTTAGCTATTTTAGGGGGATATCTGTGTGTGCAGGTGACTATTACTGTGCATAATTATTAGGCAACTTAACAAAAAACAAATATATACCCATTTCAATTATTTATTTTTACCAGTGAAACCAATATAACATCTCAACATTCACAAATATACATTTCTGACATTCAAAAACAAAACAAAAACAAATCAGTGACCAATATAGCCACCTTTCTTTGCAAGGACACTCAAAAGCCTGCCATCCATGGATTTTGTCAGTGTTTTGATCTGTTCACCATCAACATTGCGTGCAGCAGCAACCACAGCCTCCCAGACACTGTTCAGAGAGGTGTACTGTTTTCCCTCCTTGTAAATCTCACATTTGATGATGGACCACAGGTTCTCAATGGGGTTCAGATCAGGTGAACAAGGAGGCCATGTCATTAGATTTTCTTCTTTTATACCCTTTCTTGCCAGCCACGCTGTGGAGTACTTGGACGCGTGTGATGGAGCATTGTCCTGCATGAAAATCATGTTTTTCTTGAAGGACGCAGACTTCTTCCTGTACCACTGCTTGAAGAAGGTGTCTTCCAGAAACTGGCAGTAGGACTGGGAGTTGAGCTTGACTCCATCCTCAACCCGAAAAGGCCCCACAAGCTCATCTTTGATGATACCAGCCCAAACCAGTACTCCACCTCTACCTTGCTGGCGTCTGAGTCGGACTGGGGCTCTCTGCCCTTTACCAATCCAGCCACGGGCCCATCCATCTGGCCCATCAAGACTCACTCTCATTTCATCAGTCCATAAAACCTTAGAAAAATCAGTCTTGAGATATTTCTTGGCCCAGTCTTGACGTTTCAGCTTGTGTGTCTTGTTCAGTGGTGGCAGCCTTTCTTATCTTGGCCATGTCTCTGGGTATTGCACACCTTGTGCTTTTGGGCACTCCAGTGATGTTGCAGCTCTGAAATATGGCCAAACTGGTGGCAAGTGGCATCTTGGCAGCTGCACGCTTGACTTTTCTCAGTTCATGGGCAGTTATTTTGCGCCTTGGTTTTTCCACACGCTTCTTGCGACCCTGTTGACTATTTTGAATGAAACGCTTGATTGTTCGATGATCACGCTTCAGAAGCTTTGCAATTTTAAGAGTGCTGCATCCCTCTGCAAGATACAGTACAGACCAAAAGTTTGGACACACCTTCTCATTCAAAGAGTTTTCTTTATTTTCATGACTATGAAAATTGTAGATTCACACTGAAGGCATCAAAACTATGAATTAACACATGTGGAATTATATACATAACAAACAAGTGTGAAACAACGGAAAATATGTCATATTCTAGGTTCTTCAAAGTAGCCACCTTTTGCTTTGATTACTGCTTTGCACACTCTTGGCATTCTCTTGATGAGCTTCAAGAGGTAGTCCCCTGAAATGGTTTTCACTTCACAGGTGTGCCCTGTCAGGTTTAATAAGTGGGATTTCTTGCCTTATAAATGGGGTTGGGACCATCAGTGGCGTTGAGGAGAAGTCAGGTGGATACACAGCTGATAGTCCTACTGAATACACTGTTAGAATTGGTATTATGGCAAGAAAAAAAGCAGCTAAGTAAAGAAAAATTAGTGGCCATCATTACTTTAAGAAATGAAGGTCAGTCAGTCAGCCGAAAAATTGGGAAAACTTTGAAAGTAATGGCTATTTGACCATGAAGGAGAGTGATGGGGTGCTGCGCCAGATGACCTGGCTTCCACAGTCACCGGACCTGAACCCAATCGAGATGGTTTGGGGTGAGCTGGACCGCAGAGTGAAGGCAAAAGGGCCAACAAGTGCTAAGCATCTCTGGGAACTCCTTCAAGACTGTTGGAAGACCATTTCAGGGGACTACCTCTTGAAGCTCATCAAGAGAATGCCAAGAGTGTGCAAAGCAGTAATCAAAGCAAAAGGTGGCTACTTTGAAGAACCTAGAATATGACATATTTTCAGTTGTTTCACACTTGTTTGTTATGTATGTAATTCCACATGTGTTAATTCATAGTTTTGATGCCTTCATAGTCATGAAAATAAAGTAAACTCTTTGAATGAGAAGGTGTGTTCAAACTTTTGGTCTGTACTGTATCTCACTATTTTTGACTTTTCTGAGCCTGTCAAGTCCTTCTTTTGACCCATTTTGCCAAAGGAAAGGAAGTTGCCTAATAATTATGCACACCTAATATAGGGTGTTGATGTCATTAGACCACACCCCTTCTCATTACAGAGATGCACATCACCTAATATGCTTAATTGGTAGTAGGCTTTCGAGCCTATACAGCTTGGAGTAAGACAACATGCATAAAGAGGATGATGTGGTCAAAATACTCATTTGCCTAATAATTCTGCACTCCCTGTAATACTCACTAAACCGAAGATAAAATCGATTTTAGAGGAAAAATTGTTAGGAAACATTATTTCCTGTATATTTACTTGTATATAAAGTGAAAATGCTGCCAGAAATTACAAGGAAGAGGCACTCCGATACAACCTGCATATCACATAAAGGAGTAATGATGGACGAACATCGGCCGGGACGATTCGCGAAAGCGATCGCGCAAACAAGATCAAATGTTCGCGAACCACAAGTTTGCGGCGGGCCCCATTGACAGCTGAACCTGAAAAACCTTCAGGTCATTATTGCAGGCACCAAATACATACAAGAAGTGCACAAATCGTCCCACAACATGGACAGTGACATACCAGAGGGGGATCAATGGCAAAAATTCCCATAAAAAATATGTATTTTAATCAGGGGCCATTCTTATGCATCTTAAAGTTAAACTGTCAAAAATATGGCCTGCTGGAGCATAGAAGTTTTTTATTTTAGGCCCGACAGGAGTACAGGCCCCAGACATTAGGCATTCACCGGACAGAAAACATCAATTGATTATGTGGCTGGAGGTATATTAGACGGTCATTGGATATCATTTTTACTGCAGGCCAGTACGAATAAATGTCAAATGTACATATGTTTAAAAGAACTAAAAATATATAATTTGGTTAAAAACATGGCTAACGAAATCCCCCCTCTTGAATAAACCCCAAATGACAATAGGTGAAATTCGATAACATGTGGTCGTCACAGGTGTTGAATTCCTCCGAGGCCCCAACAATTAGGCATTCAGCGTACAGAGAAGATCAAGTGATTATGTGGCCGGAGGTATATTAGACGGTCAATGGATATCAATTTTACTGCAGGCCAGTGGACTACAGGCCCCAAAAATTATTAATTTACCGTACAGAAAATAACAATTGATAATGTGGCTGGAGGTACATTAGGCGGTCACGGTATAACAATTTTACTGTTGGCCAGTTAGATTACAGGCCCCAAAAATTTTGCATTCACCGTACATAAAAGATCAAGTGATTATGTGGCTGGAGGTATATTAGACGGTCATTGGATATCAATTTTACTGCAGGCCAGTACAAATACATGTCAAATACATGCCGTATTTTTGCCCCATAAGACGCACTTTCCCCCCCCCACAAAAGTGGGGGAAAAATGCCCCTGCGTCTTATGACGCGAATGCTGACATTACTACTCCGCTTGATACATCACTGGCTGCAATGTATCAGCAGGGAGGGAGGAGGGGCTGGAGGCCGGCAACTCGCGGCGGGGCCCGGTGCTGTCACTGTACTCTTATTCACCGGGCCCCGCACACACCAGTATTTATATGTAAACTGTAGGCAATCCATATGTAAACTGCAAGGTAGCTCAATCCACGTAGTTCTCACTATGAAACGTCCGTACTAGCAGGCTGGCCAGTCACTCACTTCATTACGCGCATGCTCCTCACACTTTATTAATGAAGCAGGCGTGTGAGGAAGTGAGTGACCGGCCAGCCTGCAGTGCCTGCTAGTACGGGAGTCTCATAGTGAGTACTATGTGGATTGCACTACCTTGCAGTTTACATATCGATTGCCTACAGTTTACATATCGATTGCCTACAGTGTACATATGAATACTGGTGTGTGCGCCCAGTACTGGTCCTTGCCCTTTATGCTTTTTATACGGGGGTCCCACTTCAAACACTGGAGCATGAAGGCCCCCATTTGCACTAAATTGGAAGCGGTGGAGCGGCCTGGCTCCTGATCATCACCCAGGAGAATGTCATCCTATGTCTCCTCCCCCCATCCACGGACAACACCAGGGATCCCAGAAAATTTTAAAGCCTGCTCTTCTTGCTCCTCCTGCTCCTCCTACTCCTCTTCTTCCCAGGCACTATCCTCCTCTGACTTCTTTTCAGACTCCTGCTGACTTGTTTCAAATGGAGTAGCCTCCCTGGGAATTCATTCATCATTGCGACTTCCTCATCTTCCTGCACCTGCTCCTGGACGGCTTAATCAATGACACGACGCAATGCACGCTCCAGAAAGAAGGCATAAGTATGATATGTCACTGATGGCACCCTGGCTGTGACTGATCAGTTTGGTGATCTCATCAAATAGCCACAGAAGTCTGCATGCATCGCACATGAGCAGCCACTGGCGCGGTGAAAAAAAAACAAGCTCCCAAGAGTTCATACAGAGTTCATACAGATAGTCGTTAACGGCACATTTCTGCCTGAGCAGCCTATCAAGCATATACAAGGTGGAGTTCCAGCGGGTCGGTCAGTCACAAATCAGACGTCTGACGGGCAAGTGGTGTTAGCGCTGAACGTCAGAAAAGCGAGCCATGTAAGATCTTCTAAAATGGCCAGAGATTTTACTGGCCTGCCGCAAGACGTTCAGGACGTGTGCCATGCACGGCATGTGTGTCATTTTGCCCTGTTTCAGCACGCTCAGCAGATTGGCACCGTTGTCGCACACCGCTTTACCAACTTGTCAAATTGAGCGGGGTTAGCCACTGATCGGCCTGTGACCGCAGAACTGAAAGCAGTGCAGGACCGGTGTGGCTCTTGGCTTCCAGGCACAACAGCCGTAGCACAGCATGGCAACGTCTCACCTGTTACGTTGAATAGATTCTGAGGAGCTGGGGGGTGCAGCGGAAGAGGCGGTAGCAGTGGAAAAGGAGGAGTCAGCCAAGGAGGAGATGGAGGATGGAGTAGGAAGAGGAGAAAAAGAGGCAGGCCTGCATGCAATCCGTGGCGGTAACACCAAATCCACACGGGTGCCACGGGTTGCATGCTTGACAGCCGTCAGAAGGTTCACCCAGTGGGCAGTAAAAGTTATGTACCTGGCTGGCTGGTTGCAGGGAAATGCGGAAACGCAGTTGCTCCTGGGGTGCCCAAGGCAGCTGCCCCTTGAGCCCCGCTGGCCACTGGTGTAGCATGGGGGGGGGGTGTTTCCCCAAGTGCAAAATTCCAGGGGTAGGGCCGCACTGCCAATTAGGAAAAGTGAGGCGATGGGCCCAGGCAGCGCGGCCTTGGTGACAAGTGGGGGGCGGCAGCAGGGCACAGGGAGAAGATGAGCGCTTCCATTGTGGAAGCGCTCATCTCCATAGTCATCTGTACCGCCGTCCTCAGGACAGCGATACAGATAGATGTGCTGCGGCGGGGCAGGGGAGGGAGAGGCGTCTCCCTTCCCCTTTCCTCTGATAGGCTGCAGGCCTAGTGCCTGCAGTCTATCAGAGGCTGGTGCAGGCGGCGAGATGACGAAGTGTTTATTTTTTTATATGGTACTACTTACTGGCACATGATTGGGGGGCATCTATGGGGGTTCCTGTTACTGGCACATGATTGGGGGGCATCTATGGGGGCACTTGTTACTGGCACATGATTGGGGGCATCTATGGGGCACTTGTTTGTGGCACATGATTGGGGCGCATCTATGGGGGCACTTGTTACTGGCACATGATTGGGGGCATCTATGTTGGAACTTGTAACTGGCACATGATTGGGGGGCATCTATGGGGCACTTGTTATTGGCACATGATTGGGGGGCATATATGGGGGTACTTGTTACTGGCACATGATTGGGGGGCATCTATAGGGGTACTTATTACTGGCACATGATTGGGGGGCATCTATGGGGGCACTTGTTACTGGCACATGAGGCGGCATCTATGGGGGCACTTGTTACTGGCACATTATTTGGGGGCATCTATGGAGGCACTTGTTACTGGCACATGATTTGGGGCATTTTTTACTGGCACATTATTGGGTGGCACTATGGGGGTATCTATGGGGGATCTTCTTACTGGCACATTATTCGGGGCACTATGTGGGCATCTACTGAGGCCACAAAAAAGGGGGATTTTATAAGAGGTAAGTGGGGAGAGGAACACTATGGGGGCTTCTACTTCGGCCACAAAGAAGGGGTATTTTGAATGGGGGGGCTCTGTATAGGGCATTGTATACTGGGGCACATTATGGTGGGTACTATGGGTAAGGGGAGAGAGAAGTACTATGGGCTCATCTATGGGGGGCACTAAGAAGGGGTATTTTATATTTACAAATTATGGGGGACACTGAGGGCATCTACTGGGGCACTATATATGGGGCATTTTATACTGGTACATTATGGGGGGCACTAGGAAGAAGAGGTAGAGGAGCACTATGGGGCATTTACTGGGGGCACTATATAGGGGTATTTTATACTGGCACATTATGGTGGCACTATGGGGACATTAGCTCAACTGGGGGCATTAAAAGGGGGTATTTTTTGTACTGGCACATTATAAGGAGAATTATTACTACTGGGGGCATTATGATGGGCTTTATTACTACTGGGGGTCTATGGGGAACATGATTTCTAGTATGGGCACTATGGGAGCATTATTACTTCTGGGGTACAGTGGGGGCATGTTGTGGGCACTGTAGGAGCACTATTACTACCATGTGTTCTCTAGCAGAGAATTATTTGTATTGGTGGGACTTTTGGGAGCACTATTACTGTGGGGGCACCTTGGCACAGTATTAGCTTACCACAATTATTTTTGGGGGACGTTATGTTTACACTATTAGTGTCAGCGGCACTATTTGCTGTGTGCAGTTATTTATTGATGGGCACTATCTGCATGGTACTACTATTATCAGGGGTTTATCTGTTTCTGCAGTATAGTATTGGGGAGCACAGCAGCACAGTATTGGGGGTGGTAGGATGATTTGTCCAGAGGATGGGAGGATGATGGAAAAGTAGTAAACTAAGATTTTGTTTGTCAAACTGCAGAGACGAGAAATGGCTAAAAAATGGTGGTCTGGTCTGAAGGTCTGACAGGAGAAGAGGAGGAAAGAGAACATCTACATCAAAGAGACGTCACTGGATGTAAGAGGTATGTGGCACTGTATTACCCTGTATGTAGGGGTGGATGGAGGGGTTAATAGTACAGCACTATCTGCACATTGTAAAAAAAATAAAAAATAATCTGCAAAATACTTTGTGTCAGAAGGTGTGCTTTTTAAATTTTTAGAATAATGATACAGCCATTTTATTTGATTCTTTTGTGATGATTCTTTCTTTTTTCTCTATATTAAGGGACACTGTAGTCACCAGAACCACAACAGTTAAACGTAGTAGTTCTGGTGTCTATAGCATGTCTCTGTAAGCTTTTTAATGTAAACACTGCCTTTTCAGAAAAAAAAGGCAGTATTTACATTACTGCCAAGGAATACCTCTAGTGGCCACTCATCATTATTAAAGTTTATTACTCTAAGAGGTGTGTGGTGTTTTTTTGTGTGTGTGTGTGTGTTGTGGTGGAGGGCGTGATTGCATGCTAGGGTGTGGGAACGTGGGATCCAGGAGGCCCATGTAAATTCTTGCCCAAGGTCCATTCAATATTAAAGACGGCCCTGCTCTTACTGGGAGTAGTCAAGGTGCTGGGTGGGTGTAAAGGGTCCTGTAAAAACCAGCCAGCACTGCCAGGTGAGGAGGATTACCTCTGTCTGACAGTGGAGCTCAGTAGGTCTGTGTGCTGTGATCTGAGGGCTCTGTTGGGATCTGCGGCTTGAGCCGGGCTGGAGGTCTCAGACCCCTGTGAGGGCGAACAGGCCACCTAACGCCTGCATGTGGACTTGACAAGGCAGAACTTCCAACAGGGTGTGAAGTAACACCCAGGAGAAAAGGTGACTGTTTTGTATATGAACTTTTCATGTGTGTGAACGATCACCAAGCAACTTGTGTTTTTGTTTTGCTTTCACGTGTGAATAAAGACTGAAGTTTTGAACCAAGAACTTGTACTTTGCCTCTGTGCTGCACCCACTAATCCTAACTACCAGAGCGAATCCCACAATGTATATATGTAAAGGTAAAGGATTAGTTGGGGGGCACTCAGCTATCTGGCACTGTATGTATAATCAATAGTCGTCTGGTATAGAAATATATACAGATTTATTATAAACATAAAGTGTTTTTTTTTTTTATTAGAATTTTCAAAGAAATTTCAATATAACATACAGAAAATTTAATTTTTCACATGTAATATTACTTCATATCACATGAGGTGGGAACACATAATCTACGTTTCAAATATAATTGATTATGCATGTATCAGAATAAATTGCAGTAAAATAAAATAAACATGTACACAAAAGTGCCTTCTTAAATCTTTGTTAACTTTAACATATATGTATATGTATATGTAATAAAGATTCACTTTTCTTTATTCATTTAATGTTAAAGTTAACAAAGATTTAAGAAGGCACTTTTGTGTATATGTTTTATTTTACTGCAATTTTTTTCTGATACATGCATAATCAATTATATTTGAAATGTAGATTATGTGTTCCCACCTCATGTGATATGAAGTAATATTACATGTGAAAAATAAAATTTTCTGTATGTTATATTGACATTTCTTTGAAAATTCTAATAAAAAATTATTTTGTTCAAATATGTGGATGTGTGACTAATCTCCCTGAAACATTAGGGTTAATCCTATCAGACATCTACTATATATAGAGACAATATATCACAAAGCATTGTTTGCTTTAGTTGATCAACTTGAAAAATAGAATATAAAAATAGAATATTAAAATAAGGGTAAAAACTAAAAATGAGGATTAAAATAGAAAAGTTTTTTGTTTGTTTTTTGTGTGAAAAAGTCACTTATGTGGTTGCCAGTTTGGTAGACCAGTATATAGGAGGAATATATCAGGATAATAGTTCAGATGATATTGCTCCTGATATTATTAGTTTAGTGCTGATATATATTGGTAATGTATAAACCAGACTAATGTCCGTTTGACCATATCCTGGACATCAAAATCACTTCTCTATCTGCGATGAAATGACACCTGAGGTGCTGTTGGCCAGAGATGTCATGTGACCGTTCCTTTGAAGATGCTTGCAGTGATGCATGCTGGGATTTTTACTTTCACTTTGCAGCTGCTCCGCCCACACAGCCTCTCATCTATGGGAGCATGCTATGCTGAACACGTTAGTTATTATCTGGGGCCATTTTTTTTTTTTTATGTGTATGGTGGCCAACCCCTTTAATTTTTAAGGGGCTATCAAGATGACTACCAAACCACTAGAACTTCCCCTGTGCTATGCACATTAACAGAACGCAGGGTCACAAATGGCTCCTGTATTCAGCTGATGGCACATTATGTGATAATTTGATTTCTTCATGGTGCTCTCCCTTTGAACTGAATCACTCCTTGTAAAGGTAGAACTTCAGATAATAGACTGCAATAAGACATTGGTGATAATGTCATTTCCTTACACATACATTACACCTTTTAAAGAAATCATCCTGAAGGCTATGCTTGTAGCATTTGGATATGAGTATTTTGAGTAGAAATGCTCAAACCAAATGTAGATTTAAAACCAAAAATAAATAGGATAATAAATCATTTAATATTAATAACATTGAAATCTGTTAATTTTATTTATATTGTCTCAAGAGTCATCATCTTTCTTTTGACAGGCCTGTACAAATAAATTAAGGGGAGCATCTTGTGCTTCTATTTTTATATTCAACTGCCAACAAGAGTACTGGTCGGAAATGCTTAATTTTCAACTTGTTCTGTATATACATTATTGGGTACTGAGCCAAAAAGTAATGCCATTCTAAACTATTATGCCCATATTCTAACCCCAATATGTCACAAATGTACTATTGACTAGAGATGTCAAAACTTTAATTATATTATTCTAAATAATTAACAGGGATTTTACCATATCAACGAATTAACATAGACTAGAAATCCTGACCCCAGCTATAAAATACTTATTATTGAATTGATAATTAGCATAGAGCCATTATTCAATTTTACTTGAGAATAGAAATGTATTGCACCAGTTCAAATTTGATTAGAAAATTAAATGTTCTAAAAGGGAAAATATAATTAAATTATAATTATATTATTATCTAACATCTCTCTTACATAGAGAATGTAAATGTAAAGTTGTTGTCTATTAATGAGGTTTTCCAGGCTCATGATATTGCTGACCTATCCTCAGGGCAGGTCATAAATCAGTGAGGGTCTGACACCTCACACCCCTGCCAATCAGCTGTTCCCTGCAGCCTCTGATTTGGCTTTGCGGGCATGTTTCTGAAAGCGGTCTTAGCACTTTTTACAAGTCCTACTGCATGTATCTGGAATGCAGGTTTCTTCTCAGAAGAGATTAGATTAATTTACAGCACTCGTCAGGGTTCTCTCTTGTATCCCATGTTATGTAATGTGGCCTTCGAGCCCCTAGCCGTTGGTAAAAGAACTACCGTAATGAAAGAGTACAGGGAATAATATGATAACTTTGTTAGCAAGTTAAGTATGTGCGCAGACATTATTGTAACCTGTGAAAACCCTTTGCTTTCTTTGGAAGCCTTGAAGCAAATTATAAATACATTTCCACTGCATCTTATTATAGGATTAATGAGACCAAGTCCAAAATCTTAGTCATAAATCCGAATACGGAATTACTTTACACATTAAGAAAGAATTATTCATATACATTAATACGTGATAATTTTGTGTATTTAGGCATTTCTTAACAGATTCCGCAAATCTAACGACTAGAAGTAATTCTCAATTAACAGTGGATCAAGAATAACTCAACCAGTTCAGCTGAATTGAATCTGAACTGAATTTTAAGAAATTCACCCATCAGTAGTCATTATCTAACGATGTAGGTGTTAATTTTAATTCATGAGATGCAAATAAATAAACTGATAATCCTGGCTAAAGAATAATTTTGAAATTGCCTTGCTTATTGCTGAAATATGCAGTATTTTGTATCTACAAAGTGTCATGCAAACAGCATATTTCCTGTGATTTCCATGAACTGACTACAGATCTATTACTTTAATGTGTTAATGCAAACATCAGTTGTATTCCACTGACCACGAGTCAGTGGAAAAACAACAGAGCCATGGACTACTTAGTTTCCCATAAGCAGACCAAACATGCCCATTGATGTCTATGGCTCTATGAAAAGCACTGACATGTGGAATCTGTGTTACAGGAAAGAAGGTTTGTACGCAAAGATAGAAGAGGATTCTTTACGGTAAGAGCAGTGAGACTTCGGAACTCTCTGGCTAAGAGGTGGTGATGGAGAGTTCACTAAAAGAGTTCAAGAGGAACCTGGATGTATCTCTGGGGTGTAATAATATTGCAAGTTATAGTTACTATAAAAAAAATAGGAATAGGCTATATTTTTTTGACGGACTGGAACCACGGATCACGGACGCGGATGACAAATGGTGCATTAGCCGAGTTTTCAACTGACCCATTGAAAGTCAATGGGTCCACAGAAAATCACGAAAAACTGAACAACGGACACGGAATAAAACAACGGTCGTGTGCATGAGGCCTGAACCGGATGGACAGATTTCTTTTTTCAGCTTTATAAACTATGTTACTATGTAACTATGAAACACTAACTGTCTTTTTACAAATGTTATCATTGAGATGGACATCTAAAAGAGACCCAACACAATAGAAAGGAGACATGGGAAATGTTTGAGGAAGATGCAGGATTGCTGATCAGCCTTCATAGACATTGGTGTTAAATTTAATAAGGAAATTTACTAAGTAAAATTTGACTTAATTTGGTTCTTCTATTATAACTAGGCATGCATTAATGCACAAGGGTAATAGACCTAAATTGGACATTTTAACATGTCTTTTGTAGACTTCAAGGATTTTTATTATGATTTTCTGCAGCCTTAAGAAAAACAAAGACAGCATATTGTGATATCAAGAACTATTCCAAATGGCAAACTCAGCTCTGTTATATTTACATAATAACCATGAAATATTTTATGAAATGTCATAAAGCATGATTTATTGAAGCCCAATAAGATAGATACAAATCTAGACTAGTTTTGCATTCAATAATGGTTAGAAAATCATAATCCAAAGCCATTATGAGTATTTCTGCCAGATGTGGTCATGAACAGGTTAATGTTTTATACCAATGACCTATCCTAATGATAGGTCATCAGTAGAGATGAGCACATTTTTCAAAAAATCGATTCGCCAGTTCACTGAATTTTTGGGGAAAAATGTGGTTCGATCCGAATAAATTTGCGGCGAATTACGTTAAAAACTGCTATTTCCTGGGTGCAGAGAGCCTTTATAGTGGTGTAGAAACACTGTGCCTTGCAGTAACATGCAGATGGCAGGTGTCGCTCTTGAAATCACTGCACTTTTCACTTATTTGGGCAGTCACAGGTCCAAAACTGACCAAATAACTCAAGTATGAACTCAGCCTTACAGGTCGATGTAAGTGTAAAGAAGAAGCCCACTCCTTTTACACTGTCGTCAGCTGATTCCAAATAGATACAGAACCTGTTCTATTAAACACTTATACAAGTAGAGCACCCCGACAGAGTGGAGAGGGTGTCAGCACTAAGTTTGTGTTGACGTCACTGATTATTTTGCCCTTCCTCTGATCCGTCAGAACAATAACTGAATGATCCTTTCATTGTTGAATTTTTTTATGTGAAACAGGCTTTTTTCTGGAACATTGATGGGTGATTGTAGACCTCCTTTTGCTGTATGGACCAAATTACGTCGTCATGGGTCCAGCAGCAAACATAATGAAGACACTGATGACAAAACACCAGCAGACTTTGCCTTTACCATATATTCACAATTAAATCAAGCAGCTTCAGTAAGTTGAAAATATTCATATTATCAGTAACTGCTGGACCCCTGCGCTGATCCTCCTCCTGCACCCGCCCGATCAGCCCGCCGTACATATATGGCGCTGGTCCTTAAAGGGGTTGTCCGGGATCACAGTCTTTTTAACTAACATTAGTATTCACTGTTAAATGTATCTGTAACGTCCCCCTGAAGGTTCCTAGTTTTTTTTTCACTCCTCCGGGGCTCCTATGGGTCCACGAAGCTGTGCTCGGTATTGTTTACATTGCAGCGCTTCCTCTATGTAATTTCCTGCCGCACTGCCTTATGGGTCCTGCAAGGCAGTGCGACTCTGTCCACTCTCCAACCACTCACTCTAATCAATATTCCTTTTCCTGCCATTCCTCCCCCTCATCTGTAAGGACATGTCAGGCGTGCCTACAGCACTTGAATATGCATAATCCATGCGGCCCCATTAAGTGTAAATGCAGATGAGATGTGTGCACTATGCTAAACAGCAGTGTTCCCTGCCTCCAAATCAACCTCCTTTAGCCCATAATAACCCCCCTCTGTGCCCGTTGACGTAACTGGCACAGAGGGGCGTTCTCTAACAATGCCAGTTCCCTCCTACAAAACAGCCTTCTTGAGCGCTCCAGAATGCCTCTCTGTGCCGGTGACGTCACCGGGCTCTTTGCTAAGCGGAAGACGAGGCTTAGCACACCAGTAAGGAGCCCGGAATGTCACCAGCTGAACAAAAAAAAAAATCACACTTCCAGTCCGCAAATCCAGTCTGAGGAATAGAGGCATCAGAATAAAGAAATAAAAGGTAGAACCCACATATATGTAGCCTGTTAGTGAAAAGCAGCCTATTTACTAATAATCACTGAACACGGACAACCTCTTTAAGTAGCTTTAGTAAGGTGTAAATATTCATGTGTTTTTATCTGCTCCGTCTGCATTCGATCTCCACAGCACGCAAGACATGACAGGAGAGCCTCTGCTTTGGAGTCCAAGTCCAGTTTCTTAAGATCAGGAGTTCTATCAGAATTGGACTCAGCTGCTCTGTATCTCTTGTGAAGTCAATGTCTCCAACTATGCCCCTCTCGCGATTTACAGCAAATACATTATTATCATGTAGAGATCCAAGAATTATGTTGGAGGCATGTAGTGTATGCAAGCCATGTGCGACCTCTCTCACCATTTTCATTCTGTTCTGCACCTGGTTTGCCTGGGCGAACAGAGTCACACTAAAGGCTACACTACAGTAAAGACTTTTTATTATTATTATTATTATTATTATTATTATTTATTATTAAAGCGCCATTCATTCCATAGTGCTGTACATATGATAAGCGGTGCACATACATAATACAGACAATTGCACTAATCATAAACAAGACAAGTTACAAACTGGTACAGGAGGAGAGAGGGCCCTGCCCGTGAGGGCTTACAATCTACATATAGATTTCAACATATAACACCAGTACAAAGTCTACAATCACCCATCAATTTTCACAAATAAAGCATGTTTCACATAATTTTTTTTACCACTATGTAATTCAGTCCATACCGCAAAAATGGCTTTAGAATATATAACTGCACCGCTGAACAGCAATTAGGCACAATTTTTTTTCCACTACACTGAAGGCTTTTCAACATATAAGTGCAACGCTGAGCGGCAAATATATTTTTTTATTTTTCCGTTAATACACGTCACAAAAAGCTTTACCACTAAAGATGAGCGAACCCGAACTGTATAGTTCGGGTTCGTACCGAATTTTGGGGTGTCCGTGACACGGACCCGAACCCGAACATTTTCGTAAAAGTCCGGGTTCGGGTTCGGTGTTCGGCGCTTTCTTGGCGCTTTTTGAAAGGCTGCAAAGCAGCCAATCAACAAGCGTCATACTACTTGCCCCAAGAGGCCATCACAGCCTTGCCTACTATTGGCATGGCTGTGATTGGCCAGTGCAGCATGTGACCCAGCCTCTATATAAGCTTGGGTCACGTAGCGCTGCACGTCACTCTGCTGATTCAAGCATAGGGAGAGGTTTCAGCTGCGACGTTAGGGCGAGATTAGGCAGATTAACTCCTCTAAAAGACTTCATTCTGTGATCGATCTGCAGCTGTGGATCATTGAAGTGCTATTATTGACTTGCTCACTTTTTTGAGGCTGCCCAGAGCGTTTTTAGATCACTTTTTTTCTGGGGTGATCGGCGGCCATTTTGTGACTTGTGGTGCGCCAGCACGAGCTATCACCAAGTGTATTTAACCATCGATAGTGTGGTTATTTTGTGCTATATCCTACATCAGCTGCAGGCTGAGCCTGTGTCACCGAAGTGCATTTAACCATCAACAGTCTGGTTATTTTTTGGCCATATACTACATCAGCTGCAGGCTGAGCCTGTTTCACCCAAGTGCATTTAACCATCAACAGTCTCATTATTTTTTGGCCATATACTACATCAGCTGCAGGCTGAGCCTATGTCACCCAAGTGCATTTAACCATCAACAGTGTGGTTATTTTTTGGCCATATATTACATCAGGGGCAAGTTGAGCC
The DNA here is from genome assembly GCF_905171765.1 of Bufo bufo. NCBI lineage: Eukaryota > Metazoa > Chordata > Amphibia > Anura > Bufonidae > Bufo > Bufo bufo. The sequence continues at coordinate 390,359,651 of NC_053392.1, forward strand.
TGTCACCCAGCGCCTAAAAAATAGACCTGACATTTCTATTCAACCAAATCTGCACAGTTTTAGCTGGTCAAGTTATTTGTAGTGACCGTCAAAGCAGACTTTTTGTTCTGGGTTGAAAAAGCATTCCCAAATTTGCCATTCTGAAAATAACTAGTTTGTGGTATTTCAGGCCTACTTGAAATCTATCCCAAAAAGAAAATCTTACATTGAAGTTATTGATAGTGTCATTCAGAAAAACCTAAGACACACGCTAGCGTGCTGATAGAAGTGTCATTCTGTGATTAAACCTATAACTGTCACACAGCGCAAAAAAAAAAAACAGGTCTCACATCTCTATTCAACCAAATCTGCACAGTTTTAGCTGGTCAAGTTATTTGTAGTGACCGTCAAAGCAGACTTTTTGCTCTGGGTTGAAAAAGCATTCCAAAATTTGCCATTCTGAAAATAACTAGTTTGTGGTATTTGAGGCCTACTTGAAATCTATCCCAAAAAGAAAATCTTACATTGAAGTTATTGATAGTGTCATTCAGAAAAACCTAAGACACACGCTAGCGTGCTGATAGAAGTGTCATTCTGTGATTAAACCTATAACTGTCACACAGCGCAAAAAAAAACATGTCTCACATCTCTATTCAACCAAATCTGCACAGTTTTAGCTGGTCAAGTTATTTGTAGTGACCGTCAAAGCAGACTTTTTGTTCTGGGTTGAAAAAGCATTCCCAAATTTGCCATTCTGAAAATAACTAGTTTGTGGTATTTCAGGCCTACTTGAAATCTATCCCAAAAAGAAAATCTTACATTGAAGTTATTGATAGTGTCATTCAGAAAAACCTAAGACACACGCTAGCGTGCTGATAGAAGTGTCATTCTGTGATTAAACCTATAACTGTCACACAGCGCAAAAAAAAACAGGTCTCACATCTCTATTCAACCAAATCTGCACAGTTTTAGCTGGTCAAGTTATTTGTAGTGATCGTAAAAGCAGACTTTTTGTTCTGGGTTGAAAAAGCATTCCCAAATTTGCCATTCTCAAAATAACTAGTTTGTGGTATTTGAGGCCTACTTGAAATCTATCCCAAAAAGAAAATCTTACATTGAAGGTATTGATAGTGTCATTCAGAAAAACCTAAGACACACGCTAGCGTGCTGATAGAAGTGTCATTCTGTGATTAAACCTATAACTGTCACACAGCGCAAAAAAAAACAGGTCTCACATCTCTATTCAACCAAATCTGCACAGTTTTAGCTGGTCAAGTTATTTGTAGTGACCGTCAAAGCAGACTTTTTGTTCTGGGTTGAAAAAGCATTCCCAAATTTGCCATTCTGAAAATAACTAGTTTGTGGTATTTCAGGCCTACTTGAAATCTATCCCAAAAAGAAAATCTTACATTGAAGTTATTGATAGTGTCATTCAGAAAAACCTAAGACACACGCTAGCGTGCTGATAGAAGTGTCATTCTGTGATTAAACCTATAACTGTCACACAGCGCAAAAAAAAACAGGTCTCACATCTCTATTCAACCAAATCTGCACAGTTTTAGCTGGTCAAGTTATTTGTAGTGACCGTCAAAGCAGACTTTTTGTTCTGGGTTGAAAAAGCATTCCCAAATTTGCCATTCTGAAAATAACTAGTTTGTGGTATTTGAGGCCTACTTGAAATCTATCCCAAAAAGAAAATCTTACATTGAAGTTATTGATAGTGTCATTCAGAAAAACCTAAGACACACGCTAGCGTGCTGATAGAAGTGTCATTCTGTGATTAAACCTATAACTGTCACACCGCGCAAAAAAAAACAGGTCTCACATCTCTATTCAACCAAATCTGCACTGTTTTAGCTGGTCAAGTTATTTGTAGTGACCGTAAAAGCACACTTTTTTTTCTGGGTTGAAAAAGCATTCCCAAATTTGCCATTCTCAAAATTGTGGTGAACGGGAACAATGAGGAAAACATCTAATAAGGGACACGGACGCGGACGTGGACATGGTCGTGGTGGTGTTAGTTGACCCTCTGGTGCTGGGAGAGGACGTGGCCGTTCTGCCACAGCCACACGTCCTAGTGAATCAACTACCTCAGGTCCCAGTAGCCAGCAGAATTTACAGCGATATTTGGTGGGGCCCAATGCCGTTCTAAGGATGGTAAGGCCTGAGCAGGTACAGGCATTAGTCAATTGGGTGGCCGACAGTGCATCCAGCACGTTCACATTATCTCCCACCCAGTCTTCTGCAGAAAGCGCACAGATGGCGCATGAAAACCAAGCCCATCGGTCTGTCACATCACCCCCATGCATATCAGGGAAACTGTCTGAGCCTCAAGTTATGCAGCAGTCTCTTATGCTGTTTGAAGACTCTGCTGCCAGGGTTTCCCAAGGACATCCACCTAGCCCTTCCCCAGGGGTGGAAGAGATAGAATGCACTAACGCACAACCACTTATTTTTCCTGATGATGAGGACATGGGAATACCACCTCAGCACGTCTCTGATGATGACGAAACACAGGTGCCAACTGCTGCGTCTTTCTGCAGTGTGCAGACTGAACAGGAGGTCAGGGATCAAGACTGGGTGGAAGACGATGCAGGGGACGATGAGGTCCTAGACCCCACATGGAATGAAGGTCGTGCCACTGACTTTCACAGTTCGGAGGAAGAGGCAGTGGTGAGACCGAGCCAACAGCGTAGCAAAAGAGGGAGCAGTGGGCAAAATCAGAACACCCGCCGCCAAGAGACTCCGCCTGCTACTGACCGCCGCTATCTGGGACCGAGCACCCCAAAGGCAGCTTCAAGGAGTTCCCTGGCATGGCACTTCTTCAAACAATGTGCTGACGACAAGACCCGAGTGGTTTGCACGCTGTGCCATCAGAGCCTGAAGCGAGGCATTAACGTTCTGAACCTTAGCACAACCTGCATGACCAGGCACCTGCATGCAAAGCATGAACTGCAGTGGAGTAAACACCTTAAAAACAAGGAAGTCACTCAGGCTCCCCCTGCTACCTCTTCTGCTGCTGCCGCCTCGGCCTCTTCTGCTGCTGCCGCCGCCTCGGCCTCTTCTGCTGCTGCTGCCGCCGCCTCGGCCTCTTCCTCTGCCTCTGGAGGAACGTTGGCACCTGCCGCCCAGCAAACATGGGATGTACCACCAGCACCACCACCTGCGTCACCAAACATCTCAACCATGTCACCCGGCAGCGTTCAGCTCTCCATCTCACAAACATTTGAGAGAAAGCGTAAATTCCCACCTAGCCACCCTCGATCCCTGGCCCTGAATGCCAGCATTTCTAAACTACTGGCCTATGAAATGCTGTCATTTAGGCTGGTGGACACACACAGCTTCAAACAGCTCATGTCACTTGCTGTCCCACAGTATGTTGTTCCCAGCCGCCACTACTTCTCCAAGAGAGCCGTGCCTTCCCTGCACAAACAAGTGTCCGATAAAATCAAGTGTGCACTGCGCAACGCCATCTGTGGCAAGGTCCACCTAACCACAGATACGTGGACCAGTAAGCACGGCCAGGGACGCTATACCTCCCTAACTGCACACTGGGTAAATGTAGTGGCGGCTGGGCCCCAGGCGGAGAGCTGTTTGGCGCACGTCCTTCCACCGCCAAGGATCGCAGGGCAACATTCTTTGCCTCCTGTCTCCTCCTCCTCCTACTCAGCTTCCTCCTCCTTTTCTTCCACCTGCTCATCCAGTCAGCCACACACCTTCACCACCAACTTCAGCACAGCACGGGGTAAACGTCAGCAGGCCATTCTGAAACTCATATGTTTGGGGGACAGGCTCCACACCGCACAGGAGTTGTGGCGGGGTATAGAACAACAGACCGACGAGTGGTTGCTGCCGGTGAGCCTCAAGCCCGGCCTGGTGGTGTGCGATAATGGGCGAAATCTCGTTGCAGCTCTTGGCCTACCTGGATTGACGCACATCCCTTGCCTGGCGCATGTGCTGAATTTGGTGGTGCAGAAGTTCATTCGCAACTACCCCGACATGTCAGAGCTGCTGCATAAAGTGCGGGCCGTCTGTTCGCGCTTCCGGCGTTCACACCCTGCCGCTGCTTGCCTGTCTGCGCTACAGCGTAACTTCGGCCTTCCCGCTCACCGCCTCATATGCGACGTACCCACCAGGTGGAACTCCACCTTGCATATGCTGGACAGACTGTGCGAGCAGCAGCAGGCCATAGTGGAGTTTCAGCTGCAGCACGCACGGGTCAGTCGCACTGCGGATCAGACACACTTCACCACCAATGACTGGGCCTCCATGCGAGACCTGTGTGCCCTGTTGCGTTGTTTCGAGTACTCCACCAACATGGCCAGTGGCGATGACGCCGTTATCAGCGTTACAATACCACTTCTATGTCTCCTTGAGAAAACACTTAGGGCGATGATGGAAGAGGAGGTGGCCCAGGAGGAAGAGGGGTCATTTATAGCACTTTCAGGCCAGTCTCTTCGATGTGACTCAGAGGGAGGTTTTTTGCAACACCAGAGGCCAGGTACAAATGTGGCCAGACAGGGCCCACTACTGGAGGACGAGGAGGAGGAGGTGGAGGAGGATGAGGATGAAGCATGTTCACAGCGGGGTGGCACCCAAAGCAGCTCGGGCCCATCACTGGTGCGTGGCTGGGGGGAAACACAGGACGATGATGATACGCCTCCCACAGAGGACAGCTTGTCCTTAACTCTGGGCAGCCTGGCACACATGAGCGACTACATGCTGCAGTGCCTGCGCAACGACAGCAGAGTTGCCCACATTTTAACGTGTGCGGACTACTGGGTTGCCACCCTGCTGGATCCCCGGTACAAAGACAATGTGCCCACCTTACTTCCTACACTGGAGCGTGATAGGAAGATGCGCGAGTACAAGCGCACGTTGGTAGACGCGCTACTGAGAGCATTCCCAAATGTCACAGGGGAACCAGTGGAAGCCCAAGGCGAAGGCAGAGGAGGAGCAAGAGGTCGCCAACGCAGCTGTGTCACGCCCAGCTCCTCTGAGGGCAGAGTTAGCATGGCAGAGATGTGGAAAAGTTTTGTCAACACGCCACAGCTAAGTGCACCACCACCTGATACGGAACGTGTTAGCAGGAGGCAACATTTCACTAACATGGTGGAACAGTACCTGTGCACACCCCTCCATGTACTGACTGATGGTTCGGCCCCATTCAACTTCTGGGTCTCCAAATTGTCCACGTGGCCATAGCTAGCCTTTTATGCCTTGGAGGTGCTGGCCTGCCCGGCGGCCAGCGTTTTATCTGAACGTGTATTCAGCACGGCAGGGGGCGTCATTACAGACAAACGCAGCCGCCTGTCTACAGCCAATGTGGACAAGCTGACGTTCATAAAAATGAACCAGGCATGGATCCCACAGGACCTGTCTATCCCTTGTGCAGATTAGATATTAACTACCTCCCCTTAACAATATATTATTCTACTCCAGGGCACTTCCTCATTCAATAATATTTTTAATTTCATTTTACCATTATATTGCGGGGCAACCCAAAGTTGAATGAATCTCTCCTCTGTCTGGGTGCCGGGGCCTAAATGTGTGACAGTGGCCTGTTCCAGTGGTGGGTGACGTGAAGCCTGATTCTCTGCTATGACATGAATACAGATTCTGCGCTGACATAAGGCCAGATTCTCTGTTACGGGACCGCTCTCCTCTGTCTGGGTGCCGGGGCCTAAATGTGTGACAGTGGCCTGTTCTAGTGGTGGGTGACGTGAAGCCTGATTCTCTGCTATGACATGAAGACAGATTCTGCGCTGACATAAGGCCAGATTCTCTGTTACGGGACCTCTCTCCTCTGCCTGGGTGCCTGGGCCTAAATGTGTGACAGTGGCCTGTTCCAGTGGTGGGTGACATGATGCCTGATTCTCTGCTATGACATGAAGACAGATTCTGCGCTGACATAAGGCCAGATTCTCTGTTACGGGACCGCTCTCCTCTGTCTGGGTGCCGGGGCCTAAATGTGTGACAGTGGCCTGTTCCAGTGGTGGGTGACGTGAAGCCTGATTCTCTGCTATGACATGAATACAGATTCTGCGCTGACATAAGGCCAGATTCTCTGTTACGGGACCTCTCTCCTCTGCCTGGGTGCCTGGGCCTAAATGTGTGACAGTGGCCTGTTCCAGTGGTGGCTGACGTGAAGCCTGATTCTCTGCTATGACATGAATACAGATTCTGCGCTGACATAAGGCCAGATTCTCTGTTACGGGACCGCTCTCCTCTGTCTGGGTGCCGGGGCCTAAATGTGTGACAGTGGCCTGTTCCAGTGGTGGGTGACGTGAAGCCTGATTCTCTGCTATGACATGAAGACAGATTCTGCGCTGACATAAGGCCAGATTCTCTGTTACGGGACCTCTCTCCTCTGCCTGGGCCTAAATGTGTGACAGTGGCCTGTTCCAGTGGTGGGTGACGTGATGCCTGATTCTCTGCTATGACATGAAGACAGATTCTGCGCTGACATAAGGCCAGATTCTCTGTTACGGGACCTCTCTCCTCTGCCTGGGTGCCTGGGCCTAAATGTGTGACCGTGGCCTGTTCCAGTGGTGGGTGACGTGATGCCTGATTCTCTGCTATGACATGAAGACAGATTCTGCGCTGACATAAGGCCAGATTCTCTGTTACAGGACCGCTCTCCTCTGTCTGGGTGCCGGGGCCTAAATGTGTGACAGTGGCCTGTTCCAGTGGTGGGTGACGTGAAGCCTGATTCTCTGCTATGACATGAATACAGATTCTGCGCTGACATAAGGCCAGATTCTCTGTTACGGGACCTCTCTCCTCTGCCTGAGTGCCTGGGCCTAAATGTGTGACAGTGGCCTGTTCCAGTGGTGGGTGACGTGATGCCTGATTCTCTATGACATGAAGACAGATTCTGCGCTGACATAAGGCCAGATTCTCTGTTACGGGACCTCTCTCCTCTGCCTGGGTGCCTGGGCCTAAATGTGTGACAGTGGCCTGTTCCAGTGGTGGGTGACGTGAAGCCTGATTCTCTGCTATGACATGAATACAGATTCTGCGCTGACATAAGGCCAGATTCTCTGTTACGGGACCGCTCTCCTCTGTCTGGGTGCCGGGGCCTAAATGTGTGACAGTGGCCTGTTCCAGTGGTGGGTGACGTGAAGCCTGATTCTCTGCTATGACATGAAGACAGATTCTGCGCTGACATAAGGCCAGATTCTCTGTTACGGGACCTCTCTCCTCTGCCTGGGTGCCTGGGCCTAAATGTGTGACAGTGGCCTGTTCCAGTGGTGGGTGACGTGAAGCCTGATTCTCTGCTATGACATGAAGACAGATTCTGCGCTGACATAAGGCCAGATTCTCTGTTACGGGACCTCTCTCCTCTGCCTGGGTGCCTGGGCCTAAATGTGTGACAGTGGCCTGTTCCAGTGGTGGGTGACGTGATGCCTGATTCTCTGCTATGACATGAAGACAGATTCTGCGCTGACATAAGGCCAGATTCTCTGTTACGGGACCTCTCTCCTCTGCCTGGGTGCCTGGGCCTAAATGTGTGACCGTGGCCTGTTCCAGTGGTGGGTGACGTGATGCCTGATTCTCTGCTATGACATGAAGACAGATTCTGCGCTGACATAAGGCCAGATTCTCTGTTACAGGACCGCTCTCCTCTGTCTGGGTGCCGGGGCCTAAATGTGTGACAGTGGCCTGTTCCAGTGGTGGGTGACGTGAAGCCTGATTCTCTGCTATGACATGAATACAGATTCTGCGCTGACATAAGGCCAGATTCTCTGTTACGGGACCTCTCTCCTCTGCCTGAGTGCCTGGGCCTAAATGTGTGACAGTGGCCTGTTCCAGTGGTGGGTGACGTGATGCCTGATTCTCTGCTATGACATGAAGACAGATTATGCGCTGACATAAGGCCAGATTCTCTGTTACGGGACCTCTCTCCTCTGCCTGGGTGCCTGGGCCTAAATGTGTGACAGTGGCCTGTTCCAGTGGTGGGTGACGTGAAGCCTGATTCTCTGCTATGACATGAATACAGATTCTGCGCTGACATAAGGCCAGATTCTCTGTTACGGGACCGCTCTCCTCTGTCTGGGTGCCGGGGCCTAAATGTGTGACAGTGGCCTGTTCCAGTGGTGGGTGACGTGAAGCCTGATTCTCTGCTATGACATGAAGACAGATTCTGCGCTGACATAAGGCCAGATTCTCTGTTACGGGACCTCTCTCCTCTGCCTGGGTGCCTGGGCCTAAATGTGTGACAGTGGCCTGTTCCAGTGGTGGGTGACGTGAAGCCTGATTCTCTGCTATGACATGAAGACAGATTCTGCGCTGACATAAGGCCAGATTCTCTGTTACGGGACCTCTCTCCTCTGCCTGGGTGCCTGGGCCTAAATGTGTGACAGTGGCCTGTTCCAGTGGTGGGTGACGTGAAGCCTGATTCTCTGCTATGACATGAAGACTGATTCTGCGCTGACATGAAGCCAGATTCTCTGCTATGGCATGAAGAGACTGATTCTCTGCTGACATGAAGCCAGATTCTTTGCTATGGCATGAAGAGACTGATTCTCTGCTGACGTGAAGCCAGATTCTCTGCTATGGGACCTCTGCCCAATTGATATTGGTTTATTTTTATTTTTTTAATTTTAATTTTAATTCATTTCCCTATCCACATTTGTTTGCAGGGGATTTACCTACATGTTGCTGCCTTTTGCAGCCCTCTAGCTCTTTCCTGGGCTGTTTTACAGCCTTTTTAGTGCCCAAAAGTTCGGGTCCCCATTGACTTCAATGGGGTTCGGGTTCGGGACGAAGTTCGGATCGGGTTCGGATCAACTCTATTTACCACAGATAACTGCACCGCTGAGCAGCAAATATATTTTACTTTTGCCACTAATACATGACAAAAAGGGCTGTAATTTTAGCACTTCACCACACAATAAGCCCCTTTTTCCCACTAATACAAGCCAAAAAATACTTTAGAACATATAACTGCACTGCACAAGGGCAAATAAGACATAGAAATATTGCCTTGTAATAAACCCTGTTAATGCTTGTATCAATCAGCACTTGCACCCTAATATAAACGGTTTGCTGGAATTACAGAGCTGTATAATGGCAATTTGGATCCCCAGTCAGTGCTACAAGGTGTAATAGGAATGTTCCTATTACCCCAGCTGTAACCTCCCCTACTGAACCCATTTCAACATAAAAGCTGTGGAATGATTCCTCCCTATCCTTTCCCTACACCTCGACTAATCTTTCCCTGCACTTGTAAATCGTTTTTTTTTTTAGCACAATGATGTTTTCCTATCACTGTCCCTAGCGCCTGCAGATGTCTCTCCCTGCACTAAGTACACTGGTAAATGGCAGAATCTAAGATGGCTGCCGCTATTTATAGGGCTGTGACATCACAGAGCTGGCTGGCTGCTGATTGGCTGCATGCATGGCATTATGGGTGATACCGCCTTCCCAGTGTTCCTTTCCCCATGTCCTCACACATGCAGCAGCCATTTTAGGAAAAATTTGTTACCCCGAATCACAAGAAAATTTGTCTTCGAGCGCGAACCAAATTTTCCTGAAACTCAGATCGAATTCCACTTCATCAGCTTCGATTCGCTCATCTCTAGTCATCAGTATCCAATTTGTGGGGGTCTAACTTCTGTCACCCCTGCCGATCAGCTTTCTGAAGAGCCTGTGATGATTTGGTAAGCTCCTCAGCCTCCTTGCAGCTTATCAAGCACAGCACCATCCATTGGATAGTGGCTGTGTTTGGTATCTCAGTTCAGCCCCATTCGCTTGAATGGGACTGAGTTGTGCCTAGGCCATATGACTTAAGAGTGACATGACTGGCCTAGGGTAAGCTGCGAAAAGGCCGCTGTGCTCATCGGAGCATCGCGGTCTCTTCAAGTAGCTGATCAGCAGGTGTGTGAGGAGTCAGACTTTCACCGATCAGATAAAACACATATAAAACACTCATTGGCAGGGTGATTGACAGCTGGAGCAATATTCTAGTCAGCTAATACTGACAACACAAGACATCTTGAACGCTATATAATGATTTGTAGACTCCCCTACTGCAAGATAACATCAAGTGATATATCACCTTTATACATTCTTGAAGACACCTCAAAACTTTCTACACCATGGACAAAACTAGAATTAAACATCTTTGCTCTTATCCCTCACGTTCACACTGCCTATAACATTTCATGACAGAAGGCTTTTTAACAAAATTAATTTCCTTTTTCTCCAGCATTAATTATTTGATTCCTGTTTTGCTGAACTGATACCCATCTAAATAAACTAATAATGATGGTAAACCACTAAGACATGTCATTTATTTCATCTTCAGTGAAAATTACAAGCCACTGATGCCTGGATCTTTTTTTTTATCTCAATTACTTACTGGGTAATGTGAAAAAGCACTAAAAATGCAGAAAATACAATTCTATACTTACATATATTGCCATATTTTCCTATTTTCCATAGATAGCTACACAATTTTAATATTTTAAGAAAAGATATGATGTTCTAAGCAATGTCAAAGGTAACTATTATCAAAGAAAAATAAGCAAGGAAGAAGAAGCACATCACAATTTAAATATATTACATAACTTTATTTAGTATGGGATAAGGTGGTCCAGCTTACCAGTTCAACTTAAAGTCTATAGGAAATTGAGAACCAAAAGTAACATTTACTGTATCTAAACATGCAGTGGTGGACTAAGAACTTAAAGTGGCCCCGGAAAAAATAAAATAAAAGTGGACCCATGTTGTAGGTGGGTACAACACAAGTAAACAGGGTCAACACAAGTAGTCGGGGCCTGCAATACCATAGTGCAGCACAAAGTACCACCCCAGCAAAACCACATATAACAATGCAGGACAAAATACTGTTTCAACAGAACCACATACCACAGTGTAGCACGATATACTGCCATCCTCACCACAACATTGAACTGTATCACTGGACAGTAATGCGCTTGAATTCACTAGGGCACCTGTGGCCGTTGGCCAAGTTGATAAGTACCTGATGCTCCCAGGGACGTTATAGGGTCTCAAAAGATCTGGGGCCCAAGCACCAATGCATATAGCCCAATTCTCTAAGTTGAACAACCGCATCCCCTCCCCCCACTGCAAACACTAGCACTTAAGACATATTACTGTACTTGCTATACAGCAGCACATCCTCCAGGTGACGTCTCCTCTGATGTAGATCTTATCTGTCATCATCTTCTCCATTCGGTCCGGACACTTCTCTCAGCCGCCTCGTCTCTGCAGAGTGTGACGCACAGACATCTTAGCTTTCTTACTTTTCTGTACCCCCAAATACTATCCTGAAGAAAAATGAGTGCCCCCCATAGAAACAGTACTCCTCATAGTGCCACCAATAGTAATTCCCTTCTAGAATGCTCTCATTAGTAATACTGGCCCCTACTGGACCCAACAGTGATAATGTTCCACATGAGTGCCTCCATTAGTAGAAGAGCTTCCTTCCAGTATTAATAATACCCTCACAGAGCCCCCAGTAGAAATAAGGCCCCCCTATTGTTTCCCCAGTAGTAACAAAGCTCTCTACAGCAGGGCTGTGGAGTCGGAGTCGGAGTCGAGGAGTTGGAGTCGGAGGCAATTTTGGATACCTGGAGTCGGAGTCGGCAAAAAATGAACCGACTCCGACTCTTACTAGATTTAAATTGGAATAAAGAAAAAGGCAAGTTTAAATGTCCCAATTCACCAAAAAATTTAATTAATTACGTATTTTTCGCCCTATAAGACGCACCTGCCCATAAGACGCACCTAGGTTTTTGAGGAGGAAAATAAGTAAAAATATTTTGGTGGGTTTTGAACTAATGGTGGTCTGTGGATGACACTATTATGAGGGATCTGTGGATGGCACTGTTATGGGGGGATCTGTGGATGGCACTGTTATGGGGGCATCTGTGGATGGCAATGTTATGGGGGCATCTGTGGATGGCACTGTTATGGGGGCATCTGTGGATGGCACTGTTATGGGGGCATCTGTGGGTGGCAGCGGGGCCCGATGCCTGCTTCATTCATGAAGTGGGCGGAGCAGGCGCGTGATGTAGTGAGCTACGCTACGAGCACCCACCCGGCCTCCTGACTGCCAAGAAGTTAGTAGTAAGTAGTACAGCGCTAGATTTAAGATGATTGGAATACTTTAACAATACCCACAAGTTAGATATGATTAACGTACAGGGAGTGCAGAATTATTAGGCAAGTTGTATTTCTCAATGAACCCAAAAAACTCATTAATATCAAAGCTGAATATTTTTGGAAGTAGTTTTTAGTTTGTTTTTAGTTTTAGCTATTTTAGGGGGATATCTGTGTGTGCAGGTGACTATTACTGTGCATAATTATTAGGCAACTTAACAAAAAACAAATATATACCCATTTCAATTATTTATTTTTACCAGTGAAACCAATATAACATCTCAACATTCACAAATATACATTTCTGACATTCAAAAACAAAACAAAAACAAATCAGTGACCAATATAGCCACCTTTCTTTGCAAGGACACTAAAAAGCCTGCCATCCATGGATTCTGTCAGTGTTTTGATCTGTTCACCATCAACATTGCGTGCAGCAGCAACCACAGCCTCCCAGACACTGTTCAGAGAGGTGTACTGTTTTCCCTCCTTGTAAATCTCACATTTGATGATGGACCACAGGTTCTCAATGGGGTTCAGATCAGGTGAACAAGGAGGCCATGTCATTAGATTTTCTTCTTTTATACCCTTTCTTGCCAGCCACGCTGTGGAGTACTTGGACGCGTGTGATGGAGCATTGTCCTGCATGAAAATCATGTTTTTCTTGAAGGATGCAGACTTCTTCCTGTACCACTGCTTGAAGAAGGTGTCTTCCAGAAACTGGCAGTAGGACTGGGAGTTGAGCTTGACTCCATCCTCAACCCGAAAAGGCTCCACAAGCTCATCTTTGATGATACCAGCCCAAACCAGTACTCCACCTCCACCTTGCTGGCGTCTGAGTCGGACTGGAGCTCTCTGCCCTTTACCAATCCAGCCACGGGCCCATCCATCTGGCCCATCAAGACTCACTCTCATTTCATCAGTCCATAAAACCTTAGAAAAATTAGTCTTGAGATATTTCTTGGCCCAGTCTTGACGTTTCAGCTTGTGTGTCTTGTTCAGTGGTGGTCGTCTTTCAGCCTTTCTTACCTTGGCCATGTCTCTGAGTATTGCACAACTTGTGCTTTTGGGCACTCCAGTGATGTTGCAGCTCTGAAATATGGCCAAACTGGTGGCAAGTGGCATCTTGGTAGCTGCACGCTTGACTTTTCTCAGTTCATGGGCAGTTATTTTGCGCCTTGGTTTTTCCACACGCTTCTTGCGACCCTGTTGACTATTTTGAATGAAACGCTTGATTGTTCGATGATCACGCTTCAGAAGCTTTGCAATTTTAAGAGTGCTGCATCCCTCTGCAAGATATCTCACTATTTTTGACTTTTCTGAGCCTGTCAAGTCCTTCTTTTGACCCATTTTGCCAAAGGAAAGGAAGTTGCGTAATAATTATGCACACCTAATATAGGGTGTTGATGTCATTAGACCACACCCCTTCTCATTACAGAGATGCACATCACCTAATATGCTTAATTGGTAGTAGGCTTTCGAGCCTATACAGCTTGGAGTAAGACAACATGCATAAAGAGGATGATGTGGTCAAAATACTCATTTGCCTAATAATTCTGCACGCAGTGTATACTACAGTGAGCATGACCCGGTGTAGTAGAATACAGTGACTGCACCGGGCCCCGCTGCCATTACAGAAACAGATGCCGGCCCCCAGCCCCTCCTCCCTCTCAGCCTATTCACCGGACGGTCGCAGCATTCGCCCCCCATAAGACGCACTGCTATTTTCCCCCCACTTTTGCGAAAAATACGGTACTTCTCTACTGTAAGAATAAAGGCCAATGCATGCAGTGCGTCACGTTACCGCAAAACGAACACGTTAAGGGACCATGAAGAAGCATGCTTTTCATATGCTTCACTATATGGCAATCAACGCACAGTTAAGGAGCGGTAATACTTATACTTTCCATTGTGTTGTGTTCCGCTGTTACAGGGAACGCAACGCCCATGGTTAACCTAGCCTCTCACTGATAACTGATTAAGTAAATATGTTTTTTGCAGGACTAGACACTTGTATAAGTGAAGGGAATGGATAGTCAATAGCTCAAGACTGAAGCTGTAAACCATTTGAAAAACTGCTGTCATTCGGATAAGGCTATAAAAACTTGTAAACTCAGATTGTTAGCTTAAACTTTAAACAGGACAATGGGATTCTACTAGGGAAATCATGTTTTACAATAAATGCCCCTTCTTGGATCCTCCCACTGCCTTATCTTTAGCAGAAGATCAGCACACAAAGGAGAAGGCAGCAGCTTCCTAGCCAGTAGTTCTGTGGTAATGACATGTATGTTGCCTTTCTTTCCTTCAAGGAATGTATAAAATACATTTGCATATTAAATACAGAGGAGTCTGAGTCGGAAGTACCAAAAACTGAGGAGTCGGAGTCGGACCATTTATCTACCGACTCCACAGCCCTGCTCTACAGACCCCTCAGTAGTAATAAGGCCCCCATAGTGCTCTTAGTAGAAATAATGCGGATCCCTCCTATAGAGCCCCCAGTAGTAATAAGAATGCATATTGTCCCCTGGATTTAAAATGCCCCCACAGTGACCCCAATATTTATACTGCCCCCTACTGTTATAATGCTCGCCTTGAAGCACCACCAAAATTTATAATGCCGCCTGCAGTGTCTCCTGTAGTTATTTTCCTTTGTTTATTGTCCTCAGAAATTATAATTTCTCAGCACCTCCGCCATACAGTCCCATGTAAATAACACTATTTCCCTCCCTCCGCCATAGAGTCCCATATAAATACCATCACACCATCTCTCCAGCCCCCTCCAATATACAGTCCCATGTAAATACCATCCCTCTCTATCTACAGCCCCCTCCAAAATACAGTCCCATGTAAATAACACCACACCATCTCTCCTGCCCCTTCCAACATACAGTCTCATGTAAATAACATCACCCCCTCCCCAGCCGTCTTCAACATACAGTCAAATGTAAATAACATCACCTCCTTAATATTCAATCCCATATAAATAACATCACTCCCTCCTCCAGACCCATTCAACATACAGTCCCATGTAAATAAAATCACCCCCTCCCCAGCCACCTCCAACATGCAGTCCCATGTAAATAACATTACCCCTTAACATTCAATCCCATGTAAATACCGTAATATAACTCCCTCCCACAGCTGCCTTCAACATGCAGTCCCGTATAAATAACATTACCCCTCAACATACAGTCCCATGTAAATAACATCACCCTACCCCAGCAACTTCCAAATTTCAGTCCCATGTAATTAACATTACACTCCACCTCACTGTTCCATGTAAATAACTTCCCTCCCTTCAGCCCTAACATACAGTCCCAGTTAAATAACTACAACTCCCAACATTGCTCTGCCTCTCACTCTGAGCAATCTTCACTTACCTCTCCTCATGTAGCAGACCTCACCTCAGCCTCTTCCCAGAGCTTCTCTTCACTGCTGAGCCGTTCTCTCCTGCACTGGTCACATGTTGGTGACATCATCCCAGGTCCTTTTCAACTACTGCATTTAGAACTGATCACATGACCTGTGAGGTCATCACAGGTCTTTCAGCTCTTGCAGTGCATTAGATTAAATTGTATTGCCGTCCTAAAGGTGGCAATACAGTTATATCTAACAGGCAGGCAGGACATTTGGGGCCTGGGACAAAACATCAGGGTCCCAGGCTCCGAATGTTTTGACCTAGCAACGCCCCTGGATGCTCCCAAACATTAATTAATGCTGAGAGCAGATGATTATGTACCCTGTCCAGGTGCTGGCTAAGTTGCTTCTCAGTCTCCCTATTTAGCTGGGATATGGCTCCACCTCCTTGCCTGAGTTTTGAGGTTTTCTAGTCTCTAGTAACTAGCAAAGGTGTCATCTCATATGACTACCTGTGTACCAATTCTGCTCCTTGCTGTCTGCCCGACTTTGGAACTGCTACTTGGACTACAAACGTACTCAGCCTGCCCCAACCCTGTAATTGCTATCTGGAATATGGACATACTCAGCCTGCCCTGATCTTGGACTGTGTTCAGACTACGCCTTTTGCCTGAGTCCTTAGTGCTTTGCTCCCCTGTGAGTCAGCTGTCAACTACACCAGGACTACTCTAGGAGATAGCAGCCTGGTTGGTTCCATGCAGCAAAGTCCAGATCCCTGGTTAGTTGGCACAGTGGATCCACACCCACTGTCTGTTACAATACTTTCTGTATCAGTTTTTACCTTTCCAAATTTCTGCAGGCATTCAGCATAAGGCTATATCCAGCAATTCCACAGAGTTGAATGAAGCGGCAGCATACATGCATGACCAAAGCTCCATTCGAATGGGGGAACATGGAGCCCTTGTCCTCATAATCGGTACAGGGCCCCAGCTATAGGATCCCCCCCACAATCAGACACTTATTCATAGGATAGTGGACAGGGGTTTCTCATGGTACAATTCATCTAAAGTCCAAGCTTTCCCAGCTGTGCCATGGTCAAGATGGGAATAACCTTAGTAAGCACAAGCCAGGGGTAGGTGAACTTACAGAAATAACTAAGTGTGCTGCGCTCCATTGTTTGTTTAATTCCCATAGCAGTGAATGGGAGCTAACTGCCTAATATGTCATCCTAACCAGCAGCACAAGTGAGTACCTAGCAAGGAGTACTACACACAAATTGGGAGAGACCCCCTTACTCTCTTTTTTTTTTTTTTAAGAGAGAGCGGCACTTAGAATAAACTGTCCAAAGGTCACTCCCTCAGACCGCCTCGAATCTAGATGATAATGTCTAAAAAAGGTGCTCTGAAAGCTCCAGGAAGCGGCAGCACAGATCTGGTCTAGCGGAATCAGCTTCTTTTCGGCATAGCAAGTGGAGACTGCCCTGGTGGAATGGGCAGTCACAAAGGATGGAGGAGCCAAATCCTGAGATAGGAAAACTACCCGGATAGCCTCTTTTACCCACCTGCTCAAGGAAGGTTTGGAGGCTTTTAGACCTTTGTTTTTACCGGCATATGACGAGAGGAGATTTTTCGGACCTTCTGAAGCCCACAGTTCTGTCCAGTTAAATTCTCTAGGGATGTCCAAGGTATGCAACATTTCTTCTTCTGGAGATGGGGAAGGACAGAAAACTGATAAAGATATTGTCTGATTGGTATTCCTGACAGGACTTTTGGTACAAAGATCGGAAGGAATCTTGGCAGGACCTTGTCCCGAAGAAACAATATGTATGGCTCAGAGGCCCCCAGGGCCTGGAGTTCTCCAATCCTTTTGGCCCAGGTAATGGCCAACAAAAAGGTGACCTTTAGGGACAAAAACCTAAGGTCAACACTTTACAAAGGTTCCAATGGGTAAGAACATAACCCCTTTAGGACAATAGATAAATCCCACTCCGGGATTGGTCTCAGGATGCTAGGTTTAAGTCTCTCAGCTCTTTAAGGAACATCCTGATTAGGGGGTCTTGAGAAAGAGATCTGCCAAGACAGGCAGATAAAGCAGAGATATGGACTCTGAGTGTAGATGGGCTTAGTGTCACGACCGCTACCCCAGCAGCAGTCGTATCGCACCAGATGGAGGGGAAGGGGGACCCTTATCTACGGATGGGAATAGTATGGCCACCCCTGACTAACCCTAAGCTGGCACCTGTCTGCCCTGATACCCTAGACGGGGTGTGAACCCGTGCGGCGAGCAGGATGCCTAAACCCTCAGTCACCCTAACAAGCCTAGAGTGGGGAAAGGCCGATGGGAGCACTAGTCACCATCACTCATGTCTAGGAGAACAGCAGGGGAAGACAGCAACAAACAAACTATATCAGAGATAGACTTATCCAGTCACGAGCAGAGAAGGCGATCCCAATCACGACAGTCCATGCCGGACAAGAGCTGCACAGCAACACCATCAAACGATCTCCTTCAAAGGTCAGAATAGAACTGGAAGTAAGGACTATATCTGGCAATGACTGCAAGTGAAAGTGAAACTAATATAGTAGCTGGGAGTGGCAGACAGGACTCACCTGAGAAGGATGCCTACAAACTCCCAGTCAGGACAAAAAGGTTCACAAGGCAAAACCCAGATGACATACCCTGAACCACGGAGCAAACTCACAAGCTATCGCGAGTAGCAAGTCGCTGCGACCTTCTCCTCCCAGACCTGTCTGGATCAGTCACAGTCGTGACAGTACCCCCCTTTCTACGAGGGGCCCCTGGACCCTCAAGACCAGGCCTCTCCTGATGGGAGCTATGAAAAGCCCGAATGAGTCTGTCCGCTTTTATCTCTGATGCTGGAACCCACATTCTCTCTTCGGAACCATAACCTTTCCAGTGCACCAGGTACTGAAGAGAGCGGCGAACATATCGTGAATCAACAATCTTTTCTACCTGAAACTCAAGACTGCCATCAACAACCACCGGTGGAGGCGGTAGTGGCAATGGTTCAGGAGGTTCTACATATCTCTTAAGCAGAGATCTGTGGAAGACATTATGGATCCTTAGAGTCGGAGGTAGCTCCAGACGAAAAGCCACCGGGTTAATGATCTTAATTACCCTATAAGGACCAATAAATCTCGGACCTAATTTCCACGAGGGAACCTTCAACTTGATATTTCTGGTAGACAACCACACCAAGTCATTCACCCCAAGGTCCGGACCTTCAGAGCGCTTCCTATCAGCCGCACGTTTGTATCTACCACCAATTCTCTTCAAACTTTCTTGCACACTCTGCCACACTGAAGAAAGTGAAGACGCAAATCGTTCCTCCTCGGGAATCCCAGACGGCCCCCCCTTACTAAACGTACAAAACTGAGGATGGAAACCATACGCACCAAAAAATGGTGACTTATCGGTGGATTCTTGACGACGATTATTATTGGCAAACTCGGCTAACGGTAAATAAGATGACCATTCCTCCTGATTTTCGGAAACAAAGCATCTCAAATATGTCTCTAGGTTTTGATTGGTACGTTCAGTCTGACCGTTGGACTGTGGATGGAAAGATGAAGAAAACGACAGATGAACCCCTAAACGAGAACAAAAAGCTTTCCAAAATTTAGAAACGAATTGGGTACCACGATCCGAAACAATAACGGAAGGGACCCCGTGAAGCTTCACGATGTGGTCAATAAAAACCTGAGCCAGTGTGTTAGAATTAGGCAATGCGGCCAGAGCAATAAAGTGCACCATTTTACTGAATCTGTCAACAACTACAAGAATAACAGTCTTCCCCGCTGATACTGGTAGATCCGTAATGAAATCCATTGACAGGTGCGTCCAAGGCCTGTTGGGGATGGCCAGAGGTAAAAGACGCCCTGCCAGACGAGTATGATCTACCTTAGAACGAGCACAGGTAGCACATGCAGACACAAAATTCAACACCTCCTGGCGCCATTTAGGCCACCAGAACCGACGAGACACTAACTCAGAGGTTGCCGTACTACCTGGGTGTCCTGCCAGTGTGGAGTTATGGTGTTCTTTTAGTATCTCCAGTCGTAAATTTTCTGGCACAAACAGTTTACCCGAGGGGCAGGAGGCCGGGGCGTCCCCCTGAGCTTCCAACACCCTCCCCTCCAAACCTGAGTGTAATGCAGAGACCACCACCCCCTTTTGCAAAATGGGCTCTGGTACCTCAACATCACCCCCTCTAGGAAAACTTCGAGACAATGCATCCGCCTTAGTATTTTTTGCCCCCGGGCGATAGGTTATTACAAAATTAAACCTAGTAAAAAATAACGACCACCGAGCCTGTCTAGGGGTGAGACGTTTAGCAGACTCCAGATATAATAAGTTTTTGTGATCAGTAATCACCGTGACGGGATGAACCGCCCCCTCCAAAAAATGACGCCACTCCTCAAAAGCCAACTTAATAGCCAAAAGTTCCCTGTTGCCAATATCATAGTTCCTTTCTGCAGTAGACAATTTCTTCGAAAAGAAAGCACACGGACGCCATTCACCAGGGGACGGGCCCTGAGATAGTACCGCTCCCACCCCCACCCCCACCTCTGATGCGTCAACCTCTACAATAAAAGGAAGCAAGACATCTGGCTGTACGAGAATAGGGGCCGAGGTGAATCTCTCCTTCAGAGATGCAAAGGCAGTTTTGGCTGCATGTGACCATTTGGAAAAATCGGATCCCTTTCGGGTCATGTCCGTCAGTAGTTTGACCACCAAGGAATAGTTTTTAATAAACTTTCTATAAAAATTGGCAAACCCCAGGAAGCGTTGCAATGCCTTCAGGTTCTCAGGCAGATCCCAGTCTATAATCGCCCGGACTTTCTCTGGATCCATGCGGAAACCTGAATCTGACAACACATACCCCAGAAATGGCAGTTCTTTTACGGCGTACACACATTTTTCTAACTTAGCAAACAATTTGTTGGCCCTTAATATCTGCAGCACTTGTCTCACATGGATCTTATGTGTATCCAGATCCGGGGAATAGACCAGGATGTCATCAAGATATATCACAACAAATCTCCCGATAAGGTGACTAAAAATATCGTTGACAAAATGTTGGAATACCGCAGGCGCATTAGTAAGACCAAATGGCATGACCAGATTTTCATAATGCCCTTCCGGAGTATTAAAAGCCGTCTTCCACTCATCTCCCTCTTTGATGCGAACCAGGTTATAGGCTCCTCTGAGATCCATTTTGGAGAACCATTTAGCACCAGCAACCTGATTAAAGAGGCCTGGAATGAGAGGAAGAGGATAGGGATCTCGGATAGTTATCCGGTTTAATTCACGGAAATCCAGGCAAGGACGTAGGCCCCCATCTTTCTTTTTAACGAAAAAGAACCCTGCAGCCACAGGTGAAGAAGAGGGTCTGATGTGTCCCTTAGCCAAACTCTCCGAAATATAATCTTTCATAGCCTTCCTCTCCGGGCCGGAAAGATTGTATAACCGGGTTTTAGGTAGTTTGGCCCCAGGTAGTAGATTAATCGGGCAATCATATGGACGATGAGGTGATAACCTCTGACAACCCTTCTCAGAGAACACATCCATAAAATCTGACAGAAAGGCAGGTAAAGATGTTACAGAGAGTGTAGAGCACCTACTACTCAAGCAGTTGTCCTTACAATGTTCACTCCACTCCACAATCTCCCCGGCCTGCCAATCCACCACTGGATTGTGAGTCACCAGCCAGGGAAGCCCCAATACCATAGGAGCCGGAAGACCGTCCAGGACATAACAAGAGATATGCTCTTTATGGAGGTCCCCTACCTGCAGATGGATATTATGAATGATCTGAGTTAACTCTTTCTGAGTAAGAGGGGAGGAGTCGATGGCAAAAACAGGAATAGTTCTGCGTATCGGTTCTGGAGTAAAACCCAGAGGCTGAGCAAACCGTGAATCCACCAAGTTGACCCCCGCCCCACTGTCCAAAAAGACGGAACAGATCTCAGTCTTATTGCCCGCCTCAACGGTAGCGGACAACAAAAACTGAGACATGCGTATGGAGGAAACGAATACGCCCAGACTGTTATCCTCCGCACAATCTGGGGACTCTAGTTTTCCCGGCGGCTCCTTTGTTTGTGGTCTCTTGGGTTCTGAGGGACAAACCTTTACAAAATGACCCCTCCCCCCACAACGAAAACAAACCTCTGACCTACAGCGGAACTTAGGAGGATTCACCCGTCTAGTGGCGCCCCCTATTTGCATTGGTTCGACTGGATCATAACAAACCGATCCCTGCCCTATAGAGGCCTCCGTAAAATTTAATAGTCTCTCCCTGAGTCGTCTGTCGATTCTTATGGACAGAGACATAGCAGCCTCCAGAGACCCAGGGACCTCGTATACCGCCAGCGCGTCTTTTAATTTTTCAGACAACCCCTGGCAGAACTGACTCCTAAGGGCCGAGTATCAGTAGCCCACCTACGGAATTCGGAACAATATAGTTTAGCAGACCGGTTCTCTTGCCGAAGTCTACGTAGCTTAGACTCAGCCAGTGAGACCCTGTCCGGGTCATCATATACGAGACCCAGGGCTTCAAAAAACTCCTCCACTGATCGTAAGGCCGGAGAGTCTGATGGTAGGGAGAAAGCCCAAGCCTGCGGATCTCCTTGCAGGAGAGAAATTACAATACCCACCCGTTGTTCCTCACCGCCGGAGGATCTAGGGCGTAACCTGAAGAACAATTTGCAAGCTTCTCTGAAGGTTACAAATTGGTCTCTCCCTCCTGAGAACCTATCAGGTAAAGCCACTTTTGGCTCAGGAGTACCTTGGTTTCCGTAGCAGCGGTGGAACCCAAGGATGGCTGCTGCTGCTGCAGCACTGTTGCTTTTAATCCTGCCACTTCAAGGGATAATCCCTGTAATTGTTTCGCCAAAACCGTAACCGGATCCATAGTGGAACAGAAAAATACAAAGCAAAACAGCAAGCAAAAAAACGAAATGTCACTTTTTATTTTTATTTTTAAAAGGCCAGATATACTGTCACGACCGCTACCCCAGAAGCAGTCGTGTCGCACCAGACGGAGGGGAAGGGGGACCCTTATCTACGGATGGGAATAGTATGGCCACCCCTGACTAACCCTAAGCTGGCACCTGTCTGCCCTGATACCCTAGACGGGGTGTGAACCCGTGCGGTGAGCAGGATGCCTAAACCCTCAGTCACCCTAACAAGCCTAGAGTGGGGAAAGGCCGATGGGAGCACTAGTCACCATCACTCATGTCTAGGAGAACAGCAGGGGAAGACAGCAACAAACAAACTATATCAGAGATAGACTTATCCAGTCACGAGCAGAGAAGGCGATCCCAATCACGACAGTCCACGCCGGACAAGAGCTCCACAGCAACACCATCAAACGATCTCCTTCAAAGGTCAGAATAGAACTGGAAGTAAGGACTATATCTGGCAATGACTGCAAGTGAAAGTGAAACTAATATAGTAGCTGGGAGTGGCAGACAGGACTCACCTGAGAAGGATGCCTACAAACTCCCAGTCAGGACAAAAAGGTTCACAAGGCAAAACCCAGATGACATACCCTGAACCACGGAGCAAACTCACAAGCTATCGCGAGTAGCAAGTCGCTGCGACCTTCTCCTCCCAGACCTGTCTGGATCAGTCACAGTCGTGACACTTAGACCCTTGTCCAGACCATCTTGAAGAAACTGTAAAACAGCTGAAAGAGGTGGATCTGAGGCTACTACCTCTTTATCAGCACACCATTGAAGGAAGATCTTGTTTATCCTGGAATACTTCTTATTTGTAGACTCCGCCCTGGAGTGTGAAATTGTTTTCAAGACCTCCACTGAAAGCCCTCTAGCTTCTAGTATGGACCTGTCAATCTCCAGGATGTCAGACTGAGTCTCCTCAGATCTAGGCCGGAACCTGTGTCCTGATACACTAGGTCCTGCGTTAGGGGAAGTCTCCAATATACACCGTGACTCATCTGCATGAGCTGGGTGAACCCGGACCTCTTTGGCCAGAATGGAATGATGGCAATCACTGGTCTTGCTTGATTTTCATCAATACCCTTGGTATCATGGAAATTGGAGGGAATACGTAAGCCAGCCTGAACCTCCATGTTATGGGCAGAGCATCTATCGCTACAGGATTGTCCTCCTTGTAAAGGGAGCAGAACCTGTTCACCTTGATGTTTAGTCGAGTTGCCATCAAATCGATCTCTGGAGTTCCCCAGCGCTGGGTTATCCTGGTGAAGATGTCCTTGTTCAGCGATCACTCGCCTGGAACTGGAAGGCCTCGACACAGGCGATCTGCAACTATGTTGAGATCTCCCCTGATATGAACCGTTGTTAGGTGGGATAGGTTGGTCTCTGCCCAGGAAAGAATTAAACTCACTTTTCTGAGGAGTAGCTGGGATCTTGTGCCTCCCTGTCTATTGATGTAGGCGACTACTGACGTTTTGTCAGTACGAACTCTCACTGCCCTATTGCGGATAAGAGGAGCAAAGTGATTGAGAGCTAGACGGACTGCTTTCAACTCTCTCATATTGGATAAGAGAAGTTTCTCTTGAGGATTCCTAGTACCTAGTACTGGATTCTCCTCCAGATGGGCTCCCCAACCTAGAAGGGAGGCATCTGTGGTCAACGTGATCCAACAAGGCTGAATCAAGGACCTCCCATCTGATAGGTTCTTCCACCACCTGAGTGAAGAATGGACTTTGGTGGACAGGGAATGCGTCTTGCTCAAACCCCTGGAATTGTGATTCCAAACCGCTAACACTTCCTCTTGGAGGGGACATAGATGCCACAAGGCCCAAGTAACCGCCTCTGCAGATGCTGACATGTGGCCTAACATCTTCATAAGAGTTCTGATGGAAACTCGCCTGGGTACCAGAAGGAACTCCGCTGCTCTTGTTACACGATCTTTCCTTTCCAAAGAAAGAGAAAGAGTCATGTGATCGGAATTGATCACAAACTCCAGAAATTTCCTTGTGGTGGAAGGAAGAATTTCTGACTTGTCCCAATTTATAAGCCAGCCTAGGCATTGAAGAGTTTGAAGAGCCAGCTGAACATGAGATTGCAAGACGTCTAGAGTGGCGGCTTTTAAAAGCCAGTCGTCTAAGTATGGGACGATCTCTAGTCCTTGAAGCCTAAGCTGGGCGACAACCGGCGCCACAATCTTCGTGAAGGTGTGGGGGGCGGAAAAGATGCCAAAAGGCAGTACAGCAAACTGGCACGCTTCACCACACCTTTTATGGATACAGCAACTCTCAGATACTTCTTGCGTGCTGGATGGACGGGAACATGAAGGTACGCATCCTTCAGATGTATGGTGACCATAAGGTCTCCGGGATTCAGAATATTTATTACTGAGCGTATGGTCTCCATCCAGAAGCGCTTTTGCTTGAGATAAAGTGATTTAGATAGCGTAGGTCGATAATCATCCGCCACTCGCCCAACGGCTTTGGGACAAGAAAAACTAGGGAATAACAGGTGGAAATAAACTCGATTTTGTACCCAGATGTCACTACATCCAAAACCCAGGTCATCCGGAATTTCTTGAAGCCAAAAATTCCTGAACAAACATAAACGTGCTCTGACTGGAGGAGTATTGGGGATAGTGCCACATGCAGCGGAACTGGAGGGGGTAGGGGAGGGTGACTTGAAGAAGGCTGATGAGAGTCATGGGTTCCCATGACCGCGACCTCTACCACGTCTGCGGTTCTCAGAGCATTTCTGGGACCTGGACGAACTCTTATATCGCCCTCCTCTAGCTCTTCCTCGGTCTCGAAAGGTCTGTTGTGAAAGGGACTTCGCCTTCTTGTCAGCCTAACTCTCCATCAAGCGATCGAGCTCTGACCCAAACAAACTTCCAGGTTCATATGGCAGACCAAACAGATTAAACTTTGAGGTGTTATCTGCCACCCACAGTCTGAGCCAAAGGGGGGTCTACTGGCTGAAGAAAGAGCCATAGTCTTGGCTGCTAATTTAATATTTTGAGGTGCAGCGTCACATAGGAAATTGACACCAAGGAGGAGGGTCTTGAATTGGTCCAGGACATCATTACCGGCCACACCAGATTCTAAATCGGATTGAATCCGAAGGACACGTGCACGTATACAATTTGCTACCTCCCTTGAAGCGATGGAAACCGAAGCCGAGGCAGCTGCGGCAGCATAATTGTGTCTAAGGGTGCATTCCGCTCATCTGACCAGGGGGTCCTGGAGATTACTGCCACTTAGAAAGTTTAGATATCGCCATATCGATAAACATTAATTTGAATCTCGTGGTGAGAAGCGGATCCTTTTCAGGGTGTTTCCACTCCGTTTTCATTAGTTTCCTTAGAGACTCGTCCACTTTAAAGACCATTGTCCCCCTGGAAGTGGACTCTGGAGCTTCCCCTTGCTCAACATCTTGGTCCCTTCACCTGATGGAGCGTAGTAGACGTTGAGTCTTTTTGTCCGGAAAAAGAAAAGCCGAACCTTCATCCTTTAGAAGAGGAAACATCCTCGACCGAAATAACCTCTTCGGACATAGAAACAGGACCAGGAGAGGCCTGTCTAGGTATCTTACCAGAGACCGCATTCTTTATCTCCGTAATGTAAGTGTCCATAAATTCCTTCATCCAGGAAAACATATCACAGACTGTAGGCTCCGTACTTGGAGGCATGGGCCGACACCCAGGGCAACGGTGGAATTCATACGAATCCGGCAATGGAGTGCCACAATTAGAGCATGCAAGATGCCTCTGTTTTTGCGTGGATTTTCCATGTCCGGAACCTGGAGATATCATATTGAGGTAAAGTATAGCACACTAGCAGGATCTCGACTGACCACCTGAAGTGCAGCTCTGAATGTGACTGGAGTAGAATCCTTACTCCTGCCACACTGAGCTAGGCAGACTGACTTAAAAAGCCAGAGGGCGAAGATAACCTCCTACCCTGAAGTGAGGTCAGAATGAAGGGCCCCACTCTGCTGAGGCGGCATTACAGAAAACTATACCTAAAAGTCCAAAATAATATATAGTTGGCCTCTGCCTCCTGTCCTCAGACACGCATAGAGGACAGGAGGTGAAAAAAAAACTAGCGACGGCAAACACCGCACGCCTGACCGGAAGTCGTCAGATGACGCACTTCCGCGATGCCGCAGGACCACCGGCCACCCAAAGTCTTAGAACTCCGGAGCAGTCAGCAGAGGAAGACCGTATGCCCCTGTCTCCTGTCCCCAGATACGCATAGAGGACAAGACGTGAAGAAAATAACAGCGGCCGCAAGCGCCGTGCGCCCAACCGGAACTCGTCAGATGACATACTTCCGGGACGCAGCAGGAGCGCGACGGCCGTCTGAAGCTTAGCAGCGGAGAAAAAAAAAAACAATGCCGAAATAGCACCCGAACACAGGGGCCTGGAATCAAGGGCATCTCAGCAGGTATTTTAAAGCCAGTAGATTTAAGAAGATGTAAGAGACTCCAGCTAGGGAGTCTAGCCTGTCCTAAGCTCACAGGACAGAAAAAAAGCACCTACTGCTAGGGCTGGGAATCCTATATAGGCGTGGGTTTAATTAGTTAATTAATGATACTTGCCAGTAATTTTATTTCAACAAAAATTCTGCCTGACCTAACCGGCTTCACAGGGGAGAAATCCCCCACTTGTGCTGCTGGTTAGGACGACGGGGAAAGAACTGTCTATAGAGCTCAAAGACAGGATTGTGTGGAGGCACAGATCTAGAAAAGGATACTAAAAATTTCTGCTGCACAAAGAAGCCTCTCCTTAGTAAAATACAAATGAAATTCCACCTGGAGTTTGCAAAAGAGCAGCTAAGATTCATAGACTTTAATGAACAAGATTGTTTGGTCTGCTGAAACTAGGATCAATCAATTTTAAGCATCATGTCTGGAGGAAACCAGGCACTATTCATCAACTGTCTACAGCATTATGGTGGCAGCATCATGAAAGATATATTCTTAATTAAAAACTGATCCAGAGTGTTCTGGACTTCAGACTGGGTAAAGGTTCTCCTTTCAGCAAGACAATGACCCTAACCACACAGCCAAGACAACACAGGACTGGCTTAGGGACAACTTTGTGAATGTCCTTGAGTGGTCCAGCTAGAGCCCTGACTTGAACCCATTTGAACATCTGAGGAGAGACCTGAACATTGCTGTCCAACAGTCCCCATCAACCCTGACAGAGCTTGAGAGGATCTGCAGAGAATGGCAGAGAATCCCCAAATTCAGGTGTGCAAACCTTGTGGCATCATACTGAGGACTGGAGGCTGTTATCGCTGCCAAGTGCTTCAACTAAGTACCAAGTACTAAGTAAAGAGTCTGAACACTTACATCAATGCAAGATTTTAGTTTTTCCTTTTCAATTAATTAGCGAAAAAAGGCTTTGAACATTCTGTTTTCACTTTATCATTATGAGGTATTAAATGTATATTGACAGTGAAGTGCATACTGACAGGGAAAAACTTGTAAAAGTGAAACGATCTGAAGACTTTCCAAATGCATTGTATACTTTATCTCACAAGACCAAATTGCATTGTTAAGGTAACCCAAGGTTATGTCCACTTACTTGACAAGTTAGTGCAAGTAGCCACTCCCTTGGCTACCACTGATTCATTAACATATAGAACAAAGGATAACAGAGCATTCCCAAATTTTGGTTGTGCATGCATGGGATCCCAGTTTGTGTTACACAAGATACTGGGGCCTCTACTTCTGTTGTCCTATATGCTAATGACAAAAAGGTTCTGGGCTGGCACTCAATAGACAAACTTGTGCACTTTCCCTTTCCGCTATTGAGATCTGTCATAGGAAGCAGCGTTTTTCTGTACACGATGTGGTGCGGAGCAAGATGAATCCGTCATGACACACAATGTAAGTCAATGGTGGCGGATCCATTTTCTCGGACACAAAAGAACACGGATCCGTCCCCAATTTACTTACAATGGTTTTAGAGACGGATCCCTCTTGGCTATTTTAGGGATAATACAACGGATTAAGATGGATTGTGTTATTATCATAACGGATGAAGATGGTCGTATTATTATGACGGAAACTTTTTTGCTGATCCATGATGGATGTATTATTATGACGGAAACGTTTTTGCTGATCCATGATGGATCCAGCAAAAACGCTAGTGTGAAAGTAGCCTTTGCTGTGAAGTGACATTCCGGTTGTATATTGTCATTGTCAGACTCGGATTACTGATTGTGCAGTGCCAGGTAATGCAATCCTAGTTCGATAAATGTCAATGTATGACCGAAGAGTCAATTTTGGATTGCAAATAAAAATCATAGAGAATATTGAGTGCCAGATCATTTTTCCCATTAGCGTATATAGCATCAGAACTAGCGGCCCCAGTATCTTGGGAAAGAGGCGGGGTTGGGCACAAAAGAAAAACCCAAGAAGGACCATGCTAAACTGCAGATAGCACTAGTTAGGGGTATTAGAGAGCAGTGGACGCCTACTATTTGTGCAGATTTTATCATCAGGCGTATGAATTTTTATTTTGCCAGATTATGCTCTCTCAAGTGCCCAGGATGGGGCTTTGCAGTGAGTAGCTTCACAGAGTGACAGCTGTAGCATCCAACCAGCAGTCCACTACAGCTGTCACTCAGAGCTGTGAAGCCACGCAATACAGAATGCACTTCCCCAGTGTACTTAAAAGGGTTGTCCAGGGTGTGAGTATTGATGGCCTGGCCATCAATATCATATTAGCAAAGGTCCATTCAGTAGTTCTAGCACAAAAAGGCAACCCTGGAAGTACACAGCACCATCTATTGTGCGTTGGGCAGAGCTGGTAACTGCAGTACTGCTCATATTGATGTGTATGGGATCAGAGCTGCAGTTATCAGCTCCATACACTATACAATGTACAAAACTACAAGCAGACAGCTGATGGGCTGGATATGCCATCAATATCAAAATCCTGGACAACTGCTGTAAGGAATAGAATCTGGCAGAATAAGGCCTAAGCTACACAGCGACTTTGTGCAGCTTGACTGATTGATTTTAACTATTGAATGACAGCTGCAGGTCACAAGACTACATTCAACATTTGGACTGCAGCACTAGTTAAAATAGCTAAAATCAATCTGTTTCGCTTCAAAAAGTTGTAGTGTAGCCTTACTCTAAAAGTTCATATTCTCACTACTCCTGATAAGAAAAGCTCCACAAAAAGTACTGCTTCGCCCTCTACTGTCAGTGTTTTAGCATGTGAAATATACTAACAGAATTCCTTTAACTAGCACTTGCACTGGCTTCATTTTGGCATAGCTAGTTATAATGGAATTATTTTCTCCATAAGAAATACTCATAAAAAACTCTGCTGTGCTTCTATAGGGCAAATCGCAGAAGTATCAGTCAGATATGTAATGTCATCCAAGTAAAGATTCCTTATTACATGGTCATATAAGGTACCAAAGATAAAGCAAATATTAAGTCAAGATAGGCTTATTACAAATCAAATGTCATATAAAAGAGTGCAAGAAACAGCAAGACCCTACAGGGTCCACATACAGAGCATGCACATACTGGCCTCCAAATGTGCTGCATTTGTAACGCCCCAGAGGTGCATTACCACTTCTGCACTCTGCCACTATCTCCTATGGTTAACCACGTGTCATCCTATGTATTTATTTCCAGGTCCTGCATAATGTGCATGTCCTATTTTGCAACTGTTTCTCTTCAAGTGTAATATGCCTGGTTCACCAGCAGATGGAAGCATCAACGGCAGAGCTATCTCACAGAGAATGGAGATTTTCTATTCCATTCTAACACCCCCCTCTGTGGTGTGATGGGCGTGTCCCACTTGCTGCAGGGAGGGTGAAGTTCTAGTTAGGAGTCAGTTGCAGCCTACCCCTTCTAATGGAAAGGTCGTACCTAGTTTTACCCCCTGCTATGGGAAAGCAGCAGGGGCATGTCCCTGTTGGACGAGCCCTGTCTGAACCAGCTGGAGCACCTTCAGCTCAGCTGGACATGGAGGAAGAAGCCGTAAGCTTCAGAGACCAGGAGTAAAGTGTACCCTGTTAAAAGCTAGAGACAGACCAGACTACAAATTTAGGCAGAAAGAAAAAGTGTAGGAGTGCTCAAACCCTGTCACACCGAGCACGGACCATGCCTAAGGCCTATTGCACACGACCGTATGGATTTTTCAGTGTTTTGCGATCCGTTTTTCACGGATCCGTTGTTCCGTTTTTTGTTTCCGTTGTGTTTCCGTTTCTGTTCCGTTTTTCCGTTCCGTTTTTCCGTTCCGTTTTTCCGTATGGCATATACAGTATACAGTAATTACATAGATAAAATTGGGCTGGGCATAACATTTTCAATAGATGGTTCAGCAAAAAACGGAACGGAAACGGAAGACATACGGATGCATTTCCGTATGTGTTCCGTTTTTTTGCGGACCCATTGACTTGAATGGAGCCACGGACTGTGATTTGCGGGCAATAATAGGACATGTTCTATGTTAAAACGGAACGGAAAAACGGAAATACGGAAACGGAATGCATACGGAGTACATTCTGTTTTTTTTGCGGACCCATTGAAATGAATGGTTCCGTATACGGACCGTATACGGAACGCAAAAAACGTCCAGTAAACGGGAAAAAAAAACGTCCGTGTGCAATAGGCCTAAGGAGGAGGTTTAATATATAGTGCCTCCACCTAGAAACAGGTGGACACACTAACTACAAGCTCCTCCTTTAAATGAAATTGACAACACATGCTGAAAGACATGATAAGTTAAAACAAAAGAACACACATGGCTCATGGATCAAAAATTCAATAATGTAACATCAAATCGTGTTTCCGATTAAGTCCACTTGGTACAGTGGATCCCATTTTGAAGATCCAGAACGACTCACGGTTCAAAAGCTTCTTTTTATAATTGCCACCCCTTGATGGTGGAGTAACCCTCTCCATACCTTGCACAATTAAACCCTCTGTATCGCCGCCATGCACCGCTGAGAAATGCAGGCTGACTGCAGACACATTTCTGGCATGTGAATGAGGAATGTCAGAGATGTGCCTGCACAGTCTAACCTTGAGGCCATTAGTGGTGCAGCCAATGTACTGGAGGGAACAGAGAGTGCATGAGATACAATACACCACATGAGTGCTGTTACAGTTAATGTATTGTTTGATGGAAAAACATTGATTCATGGCATAGGAAAAGACTTCCTTGCCAGGTCGCATATAAGAGCAACACGTACAAATTTTATGCCCACATTTATAGCTGCCAAGACACCGCAGCCACACTGGAGAGGCTCGTGCCCCCTCAGAAAATAGAGAGGGGCAGAGTCTATTACCCAGCGTGGGCGCTCTACGGGCTGAGATGCCACCTTTCAGGACACTGCACCATTGGTCATCTGTTGACAATATAGGTAAGTGCTTTCTTACTATGTTACAGATCTGCGAGTATTGTGTACTGTAAGCAGTGACAAAAACAGGCAAACGAGAATGCCGTGACTTATTTAAATTATCAGAGCGACGTGTGCGGTTATGGTGAGTAAATAATAATGTTTGTCTAGGTCTGGACAGGGCCTCCTTCTGGGCGTGTGCTAAACCGTGCTGGGAATATTGTCTCATGGAAAGGCGAGAGGCCGCAGAACTCATCTCCATGCGGCATGTTGCATCCTAAGTGCAGTTTCGTCTGATGCGAATAAACTCACCCTTGGGAATATTTTTAGCAACATGAGGAGGATGGCAAGATGCCGCATGGAGAATTGTGTTGCCCGCAGGTTTTTTGCGAAAGGTGCGGGTATTAAATTGGATGCCATATTTAACATGGACGATAAATCTGCTCAAGATTCCTTGGATCTCAAAATCCATATGGCTTCTCTAGAAAAGCTTCTGGTGAAGGAAATGAGAACGTGGTGGGACCTCACCACTTTAAAGAAATATATGGACCGCTATATATGGACCGCTCCATGATACCTCGAGGACTCCAATTGCTCCCTGAAATTGATGAGCTTGATTACCTCACATGAAGAGGATACGCTGGAAACACTTTATGAGGAAATTAAAGCTACACAGGAAGTTATCGTTCCTCTCTCTTCTATATCTATGTTCATGGACTTGGACTCTAAATTACAACAAAATCTATGCAAACTTGAGGATAGTCTCATCTCCGTGAAACAAGCAAAATTGACTCGGGATCTCCAGGACTATAAAATGCAGTCAGTCTATATATGGTCTGACCAAAAATTTTGCATTCCACGCTCTATTATGAAAAAACATCATCGCTCCCAAAGAGGGAGAAATCAGTCTAGGAGCGTGGTTTTCAGCTCCACCGACCCGGAATCCTCCGACTCTGTTTCAGAGCCTACACCATCTGGAGCCCCAGATTTTGAATCAGATGATACGTCCGGCGCTGCTGGCAACATTTTTTCTTCCAAGAAACCAAAAAACGGCGTGCAGGACGTAAACATTCCAAAGAGAAGCCGATATACCTACCCCAACAGGAGAATGAGATGAATATCCAGGTCCTCAATCTTTCTGCAAAGGTTTTTTCACAGTCACAACTAGATGTTTTATCCAGGGGTCTTTCATTTTCCCCATCTTGTCAGACGGATATATTTACCGCACCATTATAGATTTGAATAGATTTGTACGGGGTTTGACTGTGAAGAAACACTTTGCGGACTGTCAGGATTCCACCCCAGCCCTCTCCAATGAGTCCACCTTGCCTGTGTGTGATGCTGGTGTAGATGGTTTTGATGAGTTATGCCATTCATCTGTGTCCTCTTTTTCTTTTCAAGAATTGTCTAACTTATCTTTTTTACAGCAATCCCGTACTATTCCTGACTCTGATCCGGACAGTGATTTTGCACATAAGTTTACCACTCATAATCCTGGGTTCTATCCCATCCATTCACGCACTCCTGCCCTGGATCATTATCAGGAATTAGTTATACGGGATTTATTTGCTCTACAAGGGGACACGCAATTGCCTAGGGCAACCTTTTTCAACAACCTGTCATATACAGAGCGACAAGCCTTGTCCGAACTCGAGTCAATGCCCGACATTTCTATCAAATCGGCTGATAAGGGGGGAACGGTGGTCATCTTGGATAAAGCTATCTATAAATTACAAAATGTATTAATGTTAGAAGACAACTCTGTTTATGAAGAGCTTCCAGGTGACCCCACTCCCCTCTTCCAGCAACAAATACAATGCCTCTTGGAGAAGGGTTTGGAAAGTGGTTATCTGAATCAATGTCAAAGGGACTTTATTTTTGTCCAATTTCCAGTGATCCCCATTTTCCACTCCCTTCCCAAGATACACAAGGGAGGCTTCCCTCCTTCAATGCGTCCTATTGTGTCGGGCATTGGCTCGTTTTCGGAACACCTCTCAGCCTGGGTTGATTCTTTGCTACAGCCTCTGGTGCAGGAAATACCAGGTTTCCTGCAGGATACAAGGAGTGTTCTACAGGCTTTTTACAGCCTGAAGTGGGAGTCACGTTTTGCATGGATCACTGCAGACGTGACTTCCCTCTACACCGTTATTCCACATGATTTGGCCATTAAGGCACTAAGTTGGTTTCTTGCTGTGTATTCAAATTTTTCTATTTCTTTTCAGGGCTACGTGTGCGATGTGGTTTTTTTTCTTTTAAAACACAATTTTTTTATGTTTAATGATAGGTTTTTCCTGCAATTATCGGGAGTTTCTATGGGAGCTAAATTCTCCCCTTCCCTGGCCAATGTGTATATGGCCTGGTGGGAACAGGCATTTCTATTCTCCCCGATCAATCCTTGGGCACCCTCTGTGGAGTGGTATGGCCGTTACATCGACGACCTGTTGTTTATATGGTCGGGCGATGTGGCGGCCATACCACTCTTTGAGGAATTTTTAAATTGCAATATGTGCAATTTGAAATTTACCCTGCATTCCCATGCTACTTGTATTTCCTTTTTGGATTTGTCTCTTGAGGGCGACGCGTGCACCAATTTAATTAATACCCGCACCTTTCGCAAAAAAACAACGGGCAACACAATTCTCCATGCGGCGTCTTGCCATCCTCCTCATGTTGCTAAAAATATTCCCAAGGGTGAGTTTATTTGCATTAGACGAAACTGCACTCAGGACGCAACATGCCGCATGGAGATGCGCTCTGCGGCCTCTCGCCTTACTATCAGACAATATTCCCAGCACGGTTTAGCACACGCCCAGAAGCAGGCTCTGTCCATACCCAGACAGACATTATTATTTACTCACCATAATCGCACACGTCGCTCTGAGAATACTAACCAGTCACGGCATTCTCGTTTGCCTGTTTTTGTCACTGCTTACAGTACACAATACTCGCAGATCTGTAACATAGTAAGAAAGCACTTACCTATATTGTCAACAGATGACCAATGGTGCAGTGTCCTGAAAGGTGGCATCTCAGCCCGTAGAGCGCCCACGCTGGGTAATAGACTCTGCCCCTCTCTATTTTCTGAGGGGGCACGAGCCTCTCCAGTGTGGCTGCGGTGTCTTGGCAGCTATAAATGTGGGCATAAAATTTGTACGTGTTGCTCTTATATGCGACCTGGCAAGGAAGTCTTTTCCTATGCCATGAATCAAAGTTTTTCTATCAAACAATACATCAACTGTAACACCACTCATGTGGTGTATTGTATCTCATGCACTCTCTGTTCCCTCCAGTATATTGGCTTTACCACCAATGGCCTTAAGGTTAGACTTGCCAGGAACATCTCTGACATTCCTCATTCACATGCCAGAAATGTGTCTGCAGTCAGCCTGCATTTCTCAGCGGTGCATGGCGGCGATACAAAGGGTTTAATTGTGCAAGGCTTGGAGAGGGTTACTCCTCCATCAAGGGGTGGCAATTATAAAAAGAAGCTTTTAAATCGTGAGTCATTCTGGATCTTCAAAATGGGGTCCACCGTACCAAGTGGACTTAATTGGAAACACGATTTGATGTTACATTATTTAATTTTTGATCCATGAGCCATGTGTGTTCTTTTGTTTTAACTTATCATGCCTTTCAGCATGTGTTGTCAATTTCATTTAAAGGAGGAGCTTGTAGTTAGTGTGTCCACCTGTTTCTAGGTGGAGACACTATATATTCAACCTTCTCCACAGTATGTGTATGTCATGAGGAAGGATCGCTATTGTCTTTGATCCAAAACATGTAGACTGGACTGTAACTGGCTTTTAATCTGCACTGAAAAATAAAGGTAACATTTTAATCGAGCTGGACCTCTTTTTCTCTTTAGACTACAAATTTAAGTACAGCAAAAAAAGAAAGCTAAGTTATGCAGCTATCTTGTCAGCACAGCAGAGCCAGAGAGCTACCGATATAGCACAGAGGTGTTTGCCTGCCACAGTTTCGTTGATGCTAAAGCATGCTGGAACCAAGTTAAAGCTTGAAGATTGTATATGCAAAGCAAAGCTGCTGTTCACCGTTATACATGGTCTGGACTCGTTTATTTCATCATCCCCTTCATCAACAAACCCCCTTTTCATTTGCTGCTGAGCCAACGCCTCGGGTCCAGCGTATCCAGGTAGGAGCACCGTGACACGTGCACAACACCTTAAGGGACATTATAGGCTACCTTACACCACTCTGGCATTCCTACACCTGGGTCACGAGGGTGTCAATAGCCACGTATGACTCCGTTATACCCGGGGTCAGGAAGTCGCAGCGGGTGGCTGCGTGCTCTATGTCTAAAGATCGCACTGCTTCTTAATGATAGCTTTCTGTGTTTGCCTTGCAATCCTTTTTGTCTCACTCAGGGATCCATAGCTTCTTCTCCTCAGCTGTTTCTTGTCCGTCACTCCCAACCTCCTTATATTTTTCCCTCCCACTTCTCTGGTTGCCAGATATAGAGCTTCCTGCCTGGACCTCTATACTGACCCACTGGAGCTGTGTAGCTGTGATTCCTGGTTGTTGTTCCAGAGCGTTACCCTCCGGATCCCTGTTGGGCTTTTGTTGTCTGCTGTTGTCACCCACCTGGGATAATATGTTTTGTCTGTATTGTCTGTCCTCTCCTTGGTGTTTCTCTTTAGTGTTAGTGGTGCAGACTTAGGGAAAGCCAGGGTTTAGGCACGTGATCGGCGTACGGGTGAGAAACCCGTCTAGGGACGTCAGGGCATTCAGATGCCAGCCTCAAGGTGAGTTAAGGGTCGCCACCTTTCCCTCTCCCTTGGACAGGGCCTTCCCTTTTCCCTCCCTTTGCGTCACGTATGTGATCGGCACGCCGGTCGTGATACACCCACAGTATCAATAAAAGAGGCCCTGTGCCTTTGTTACTTTATTGCAACTGGCGTCACAAAAACAAGTACTCTTTTTGCTCTTAAAGGGCCCTGGGTGGAGGCGCCCGCTGCACATTTTCTCAGCAAGTTTAGTTCTTGAAAGATTTGGAAGATACACAAAGAAATGCTAACAAAATTATAGTATACAGCATTTATTCAAAAGAGAAAGCAATTGACAGAAATATAAATGAAAGGGTAACCGTGTATGGTGACATGAATAAAACATTCAGATTTGCATAAGAATAAATTGTATCAAATGAAAACCTCAGAACATTTGCGCTAGATACATGAATTGCCCTGGACTGTACTCTTTAATTTCATTTGCATGAGGCAAATCTTCGTTTGTAAGGCTTGTTTGACAGTAATCCTATGGAGAAATTAAATAACCGTTTGTTTGTACTATGCAGTAATGGATGTGTCTTCAATGTGCTGTGGGGTCTAGGAGCACACATTCAGAGACATTTAGTATTATTAATGCTACCACTTATCAGATTACATTACATTGGCAGAGTTGCAGGCAACTGCCTATGTTTAGTGAATGACAAACATGCTGTAATCCAGACATGGTAGGTTGGAAGAAGTGGCTTGCTATAAATGCAATGTGGTGGCTATTTTTAATAACACATTAAAGCAGGGAGGGGTTCAGTTTTTTAACAAGCTTACCCCATTGCTATGTGGGATGCCTGAAGTATAAATTGTCACACATATTCCCACTCAAAAAAATCTAATAAACCAATTTTCAAGTAAGGTAACCCCCGCTGTGTGTTTGTACCTTGTGAAACTACATCTCCCATTATGAGCTGAGCATTGGAAACGCTATGTGGGGTGCTGTTTCACAAATTACCTACCATATCACTGCAGTCCTTACTAGTAAACAATTGCATTCAGTGACTAACATGTGACAGCTTCTCTGTTTGTAATTCTTGTTTTATCTTTTATTTCTCCATTTGATCCAGACTGCCATGATAACTTCCTCCAAACATGCCTCAAATCTGCAGAGTTTGCCACCCAGATGTCATTATTTCCTCTGATACAAAACTGACACAAACTTTGCTTCCCTTAATATAATACTGTCACACACACTATGCCCCTTGAAAATAAAAATGCTGCATACTGAGTCCCCGGAGTATGATACTGCCAAAATGTGACCTCTGAATATAATAGGGAAACACTGTGCCCCTCCCTTGAAATGCACTGTATCCGTTGTAGTTGGGTTCCCACTCAAGAAAAGATACTCACCTGGCCTAGTTCCCGTGCTGACATCTAGACAACAAACTATTTAGGGAAGTTGTCATTGACTGTAGTAGACACCGGGTTAGGCACCTGAAAGCACTAATCTGAGGCTTCCCAGGCTACTGTGTTCTCCCCCTCCCTGGGAGCTGTCATGTTGAAGGGGAGGGAGGGAGGAAGAAGGGACTTAGGCTACTCCTGGGCAGGGTTTGGCATGTGTTCCCTCCCTCTCCTCACCCTCTTCCCTGAAGGTTGTCAGTAGTGTTGAGCGGACACCTGGATGTTCGGGTTCGACGGGTTCGGCCGAACATCAGAAAAAAGTTCGAGTTCGGGACCCGAACTTGACCCGAACCCGAACCCAATTGAAGTCAATGGGGACCCGAACTTTGGAGCACTAAAATGGCTATAAAAATGTCATGGAAAGGGCTAGAGGGCTGCAAATGGCATCAAAATGTGGTTAAGAGCATGGCAAGTGCTCTGCAAACAAATGTGGATAGGAAAATGACTTAAAATAACATAAAATACGTAAAAATAAAAAATACTAATCTTGATCTAGGAGGACGAGGTCCATATGGAGTAGGAGGTTGATGTGGCGGTGTAGGTGGAAGCGGCAGTGGAGGAGGTAGCCTACACTGCTTTTTGGTTTTAAATTAATTTATATTTTTTTAAATTAGGGTACACCCCAAAACATTGGGAAATATAACCTGTGATAACCCCCTCCAGTCATGCTAAACACACGTTCAGACAATACACTGGCTGCAGGGCAGGTCAGCACCTCCAAGGCCTAAAGGGCAAGCTCAGGCCATGTGCTCAATTTGGAAACCCAGAAGTTGCAGGGGCTGACCCCTGTCAGTCAGATAGTGTAGGAGTGTGCACACTTACTGCCCCACCATGTCGCACGTCCCCGTGATGTTCACGATCCAATTTGATATCTGCTCTATCAACTTTCGATGTTCTTTTATGCACCTACCATGGTGATCACCGGTGGCGGGGAATCAGGGTTCCACGCCGGAGAGGGAACGTGAGAAAGAGAGACCACATCCAAGGGAGGATTAATTTTTTCAAATTTAAAATTATAGAGCAGAATTATGGGACAAATTATTAAAGCGTAAAAGTGGGACAACTTTTAAAAGTTTAAGCATTGAATAAAAGGATGTGGCGCGCATTAATTAATAAAGAATTTATTAAATTTTATTGTCACCCGAAAATGTAAGAAAAATTATTGAAATTTATTAAGCTGTCAACCCAAAAATTGGTGAATTTCACCCGAAAATGTAACTGACAATTTATTTTATTTTTTTAACGGTCTACTAGGTATAGCAGTGGTACATCACACACAAAAATTGGTGAATTTCACCCAAAAATGTAACTGACAATTTATTTAATTTTTTTAACAGTCTACAAGGTATAGCAGTGGTACATCACACACAAAAATTGGTGAATTTTATCCGAAAATGTAACTGACAAAGTAGTGAAATGACATAAAATAAAATACGTTCCAAAAAAAAAAATTGATTTATGAGGTGGAGTTCCATATGGAGTAGGAGTTTGAGGAGGCAGAGGACGTAGCGGTGTAGGTGGAAGCGGCGGTGGAGGAGGACGAGGTAGCCAACACAGGTTTTTGGTTTTAATTTTATTATTTAAAATGAGGGTACACTCCAAAAGAGTGTGAAATATCCAAAATACAAGAATGAGCAATTGCACTGCAGTATAACAATGGCTGCTTAGTGCCGGTATAGATGTCTATACTGCACAAGGTAAGGACAAGTCCTGTGGGATCCATGCCTGGTTCATTTTAATGAACGTGAGCTTGTCCACATTGGCTGTGGACAGGCGGCTGCGCTTGTCTGTGATGACGCCCCTGCCATGCTAAACACACGTTCAGATAATACACTGGCTGCAGGGCAGGCCAGCACCTCCAAGGCGTAAAGGGCAAGCTCAGGCCATGTGCCCAATTTGGAGAACCAGAAGTTGAAGGGGACAGACCCGTCATTCAGTACGCGTAGGCGTGTGCACACATACTGCTCCACCATGTTGGTGAAATGATGCCTCCTGCTAAGACGTTCCATATCAGCTGGTGGTGCTGGTTATTGTGGCGTGCTGACAAAGCTTTTCCACATTTCAGCCATGCTAACTCTACCTTCTGAGGTGCTGGCAGTGCCCCAGCTGCGTTGGCGACCTCTTCCTCCTCCTCTGCCTTCGCCTTGTGCTTCCACTGTGCCCCCGCTGTCAGGTGGAAATGCCACCAGCAGCGCGTCTACCAGCGTGCGCTTGTACTTGCGCATTTTACGATCACGCTCCAGTGACGGAATTAAGGACGGTACGTTGTCTTTGTAACGGGGATCCAGCAGCGTGGCTACCCAGTAATCAGCACAAGTTAGAATGTGGGCAACTCGGCGGTCGTTGCGGAGACACTGCAGCATGTAATCGCTCATGTGTGCCAGGCTGCCCAGAGGCAACGAAAGCTGTCCTCTGTGGGAGGTGTATCGTCTGTGTCCTCTGTATCACCCCATTCACGCACCAGTGATGACCATGAGCTGGTCTGTGTGCCACCCTGCTGTGAACATGGTTCCTCCTCCTGCATCTCCTCCTCCTCTTCCTCCACCTCCTCATCCTCCAGAACTGTGCGCTGGCTGGACAATTGTGTACCTTGGGTTTGTGGGTGCAGGAACCCAGCCTCGGAGCCACTTGGGAATGACTGGCCGGAAACTCTACGAAATTATCCCTTTTCCTTCTCCTCCTCCTGTGCCACATCCTCTTCCATCATCGCCAGCAGATTTTTTCATGGAGGCATAGAAGTGGGATAGTAACGCTGAGAATGGCGTTATCGGCACTGGCCATGTTGGTGTAGAACTCAAAACGGCGCAACAAGGAACACAGGTCTTGCATGGAGGCCTAGTCATTGGTGGTGAAGTGGTGCTGTTCCGCCGAGCGACTCACTCGTGCATGCTGCAGCTGAAACTACACTATCGCCTGCTGCTGCTCTGGCCAGCAGCAGGAGTTGCACCTTGTGGGCACGTCGCATATGAGGTGTTGAGCGGGAAGGCCAAAGTTACGCTGCAGCGCTGACAGGTGAGCAGCAGCAGGGTGAGAACGCCGAAAGCGCGCACAGACGGCCCGCACTTTAGGCAGCAGCTCTGACATGTCTGGGTAATTTTTAAGGAATCTCTGCACCACCAAATTCAGCACATGAGCCAGGCAAGGGATGTGCGTCAAACTGGCTAGTCCTAGAGCTTCTAGGAGATTTCTCCCGTTATTGCACACCACCAGGCCGGGCTTGAGGCTGACTGGCACAAACCACTCATTGGTCTGTTTTTCAAGGCCCGTCCACAGCTCCTGTGCGGTGTGGGGTTTGTCCCCCAAACAGATAAGTTTAAAAACTGCCTGCTGTTGTTTACCCCTGGCTGTGCTGAAGCTGGTGGTGAAGGTGTTACGCTGACTGGATGAGCAGCTGGTAGAGGATGAGGAAGCAGAGTAGGAGGAGGAAGCAACAGGAGGCAAACTGAAGCGCCCTTCAATCCTCGGTGGTGGAAGGACATGCGCCAAACTGCTATCCGCCTCAGGCCCAGCCGCCACTGCATTTACCCAGTGTGCTGTTATGGAGATATAACGGCCCTGACCGTGCTTACTGGTCCACATATCCGTAGTCAGGTGCACCTTGCCACAGATGGCGTTGCGCAGTGCACACTTGATTTTGTCCCCTACTTGGTTGTGCAGGGAAGGGATGGCTCGCCTTGAAAAGTAGTGGCGGCTGGGCACGACGTACTGTGGGACAGTCACCGCCATAAGGCCTTTAAAACTAGCCGTCTCCACCAGACGGAATGACAGCATTTCAAAGGCCAGTCATTTAGAAATGCTTGTATTCAGGGCTAGGGATCGCGGGTGGGTAGGGGGGTACTTCCTCTTCCTCTCTAGCGTTTGGGATATGGAGAGCTGAATGCTTCCGTGGGACATTGTGGAGATGCTTGGTGACCCAGGTGTTGGTGTTGCTGGCAGATCCTCTGTTTGCGGGGTGCCAGGTGGCACTGTCACTCCAGAGGTGGATGAAGAGGCCGAGACTGCAGCAGAAGAGGAAGCAGGAGGAGCCAGAGACCTTTCTTGGTTTTTGAGGTGTCTACTCCACTGCAGCTCGTGCTTTGCACTTAAATGCCTGGTCATGCAGGTTGTGCTCAAGTTGAGAACGTTTATGCCTCGCTTCAGGCTCTGATTGCACAGCGTGCAAACAACTCTTGTCTTGTCGTCAGCACATTGTCTGAAGAACTGCCACGCCAGGGAACTCCTTGGAGCTGGCTTTGGTGTGCTCGGTCCCTTGCTGCGGTGGGCAGTAGGAGGCGTACTGTCTAGAGGACGGACGCTCCGCTTTTGCACCCTGCTCCCTCTTTTGCTGTGCTGGTGGCTCTGTGCGACCACCGCCTTTTCCTCCGAACTACATAGGTCACTCGCATGACCTTGATTCCATGTGGGGTCGAGGACCTCATCGTCCTCCACATCATCTTCCACCCAGTTTTCACCCCTGACTTCCTTGTCGGTCTGCACACTTTCGAAAGCCCCAGCATTTGGCACCTGTGTTTCGTCATCATCCGAGACATGCTGCGATGGTCCTCCCATGTACTCATCTTGAAAGATAAGTGGTTGGGCATCGGTGCACTCAATCTCTTCCACTTCTGGAGCAGGGCTAGGTGGATGGCCCTGGGAAACCCTGCTAACAGAGTCATCAAAAAGC
The DNA here is from genome assembly GCF_905171765.1 of Bufo bufo. Classification (NCBI taxonomy): domain Eukaryota; kingdom Metazoa; phylum Chordata; class Amphibia; order Anura; family Bufonidae; genus Bufo; species Bufo bufo. The sequence continues at coordinate 390,402,330 of NC_053392.1, forward strand.
AGAAGAGACTGCTGCATGACTTGGGGCTCAGACTGCTTGGCCGATTTGCAAGGGGGTGAGGTGAAAACTGATGGACATCGGCTGCAGGTGCCAACTGTGGTCTATCAGCAGGAGACTGGGTGGGAGACAATGTGAAGGAACTGGATCCACTGTCAGCAACCCAATCTACTATCGCCTGTACTTGTTCAGGCCTCACCATTCGTAGAGCAGCATTAGGCCCAACCAAATACCGCTGCAGGTTTTGTCGCCAACTCTCACCTGAGGAAGAGGTTTCACTTGTGCGTTTGGCACAGATCGACCACGTCCTCTCCCTGCAACAGGAGCTCCACCAGCAGCACCAGGACCTGGGCTATGTCCCTTATTTGACGCTCTCCTCATATTTTTCGAATTTAGGATCTTGCCCTAAATGGGTGTTTAATTAATAGTAGATTAGAACGACATTATGTAAAGAGTGTATCTCACACGGCCTGAACCAGACTAGGCGTCAATAAAAGATTTTTTTGCCCAAAATGGCTGTATTTCAAATGCCTGAATCAAACCCCTGTATGTAGATGGTGTATCTAACACGGCCTGAACCAGTGTAGGCCTGAAGTAAATATTTCTTTGCCCAAAATGGCTGTATTTCAAATGGCTGTATTTCAAATGCCTGATTCAAACCCCTTTATGTAGAGGGAGTATCTCACACGGTCTGAACCAGTGTAGGCCTGAAGTAAATATATCTTTGCACAAAATGGCTGTATTTCAAATGGCTGTATTTCAAATCCCTGGATCAAAACCCTGTATGTAGAGGGGGTATCTCACATGGTCTGAACCAGTGTAGGCCTGAAGTAAATATATCTTTGCATAAAAATTGCTGTATTTCAAATCCCTGAATCAAACCCCTGTATGTAGAGGGGGTATCTCACACGGTCTGAACCAGTGTAGGCCTGAAGTAAATATATCTTTGCACCTGAGGGGTTAATTGTGCGGATCACAGCCCCCTGTAAGAGATCAGGTGCTGCCAGGCAGCAGGGGGCCGTTATGTCCACAGTTCTCAGTATATTCTAACTTAAAGCGTCCCTATCACTATGGGAACGCCTCTGTGTTAGAATATACTGTCGGATCTGATTTTTCACGATCTAACTCAAGTCCAATGGTATATTCTAACATAGAGGCAGTCCCATGGTGACGGGGACGCTTCAAGTTAAAATATACCATCGGATTGGAGAAAACTCTGATCCGATGGTATGTTAATATTACCCGAACACCGAACCCGAACTTTTAATGAAATGTTCGGGTTCGGGTGCCGAACACCGTAAAGTTCGGTATGAACCCCAACTTTACAGTTCTGGTTCGCTCAAACCTAAATGGCTGTATTTCAAATGGCTGTATTTCAAATGCCTGATTCAAACCCCTGTATGTAGAGGGAGTATTTCACACGGTCTGAACCAGTGTAGGCCTGAAGTAAATATATATTTGCACAAAATGGCTGTATTTCAAATCCCTGAATTAAACCCCTGTATGTAGAGGGGGTATCTCACACGGTCTGAACCAGTGTAGGCCTGAAGTAAATATATCTTTGCACAAAATGGCTGTATTTCAAATGGCTGTATTTCAAACCCCTGAATCAAACCCTTGAATCACCCCCTGTATGTAGAGGTAGTATCTCACATGGCCTAAACCAGTGTAGGCCTGAAGTATATATTTCTTTGCACAAAATGGCTGTATTTCAAATGGCTCTATTTCAAATGCCTGATTCAAACCCCTGTATGTAGAGGGAGTATCTCCCAGGGCCTGAACCAGTGTAGGCTTGAAGTAAATATTTCTTTGCCCTAAATGGCTGTATTTCAAATGGCTGTATTTCAAATGCCTGATTCAAACCCCTGTATGTAGAGAAGGTATCTCACACGGTCTGAACCAGTGTAGGCCTGAAGTAAATATTTATTTTCACAAAATGGCTGTATTTCAAATGGCTGTATTTCAAATCCCTGAATCAAACCCCTGTATGTAGAGGGAGTATCTCACAGGGCCTGAACCAGTGTAGGCCTAAAGTAAATATTTCTTTGCACAAAATGGCTGTATTTCAAATGCCTGATTCAAAACCCTGTATGTAGAGGGGGTATCTCACACGGTCGGAACCAATGTAGGCCTGAAGTAAATATTTATTTGCCCTAAATGGCTGTATTTCACAGGGCCTGAACCAATGTAGGCCTGAAGTAAATATTTATTTGCCCTAAATGGCTGTATTTCAAATGCCTGATTCAAAACCCTGTATGTAGAGGGGGTATCTCACACGGTCTGAACCAGTGTAGGCCTGAAGTAAATATATCTTTGCACAAAATGGCTGTATTTCAAATGCCTGATTCAAACCCCTGTATGTAGAGGGGGTATCTCACACGGTCTGAACCAGTGTAGGCCTGAAGTAAATATATCTTTGCACAAAATGGCTGCATTTCAAATGGCTGTATTTCAAATCCCTGAATCAAACCCCTCTATGTAGAGGGAGTATCTCACAGGGCCTGAACCAGTGTAGGCCTGAAGTAAATATATCTTTGCACAAAATGGCTGTTTTTCAAATGGCTGTATTTCAAATCCCTGAATCAAACCCCTGTATGTAGAGGTAGTATCTCACAGGGCCTGAACTACTGTAGGCCTGAATTAAATATTTCTTTGCCCAAAATGGCTGTATTTCAAATGGCTGTATTTCAAATCCCTGAATCAAACCCCTGTATGTAGAGGGTGTATTTCACAGGGCCTGAACCAGTGTAGGCCTGAATTCAATATTGGTGCACCAAATGGCGGTATTTAAAATCTCTGAATGTAACCCAAATGTATTAAGGGTGTATCTCACAAGGACATCTGCATCAAAGGCTGCCAACTACATTTTTTTATGCCCAAACGAGTGTTTGTTTAACAACTGAATTTGACAGCAGTATATAAGCCTGTAATTTCACACGTGCAGATGAAAATTGTGTTTTTTGTCAAAAAATTTTGTTTTTCAAACCACAAAAAATGATGGGTGTATTTCTAGCTTAAATTGCACACTGACTATCCAGATGTTGTAGATTGCCAAAAAAGTCTTTTTTTGGAAACAGATTATAAAAGCTGTATATATTAAACTTGAATTTAACACTTGCAGATGTGGAAAATACAGTTTTTGGGGGGGAAAAAAGTGTGTTTTTCAAACCACAGAAAATTATGGGTGTATTTCTAGCTTAAATTGCACACTGACTGATACAGATGTTGTAGATTGCCAACAAAATGGTGATTTGCAATGTCCCAAAAGCTCAGATGCAGTGCTGGTGCACTGAGCTTGCATAAAATGGCCGCCGCCGCCACCCACCTAACTAACAGAATTATAAAAGTTATTATTTTTTTGGTCAATGGCTTCAGGGCAGGGTAAAACGATTGTATCCTGCACCCACACAACTATTTCTCTGTAGATCGATGAGTTGGATTCTCTCCTATTCTCTCCCTGAAATCACAAGTCCAGCAGCATCCTCTCCCTACACTTGTAACAGCAGAGTGACGTGCAACGCTACGTGACTCAAGCTTATATAGAGCCTGGGTCACATGCTGCTCTGGCCAATCACAGCCATGCCATTAGTAGGCATGGCTGTGATGGCTTCTAAGGTCAGACAGTTAACCGCTTGTTGATTGGCTGCTGTGCAGCCTTTCAAAAAGCGCCAAGAAAGCGCCAAACACCGAACCCGAACTTTTACGGAAAAGTTTGGGTTCAGGTCCGGGATCCAAAAATCCTTTACAGTTCGGGTTCGCTCAACCCTACTTATAACATATAACATTTAATATGAAGAAGGCGAGCATTACGGGACGGGGATGTGGCCGTGATGCTGATGGTGCATGCAGAGGCCGTGGCCCTGGGAGTGTTGAAACTGCGCCTGCTGCCAGAGCACAAGATAAACAATCATCTGAGATAGCTAGCCTCATGTCCCAGTTTGTAGAGACCACTCTTGAAGTCAGCCCAGTGCGACCAGGTGGTCGGTTGGATTGCTGCAGATAGTGCTTCCAGTCGGTTAAGCACCACCCTGTCTTCCACCAATTCCAGTCTCAGTAGCCAGGAGTCTGGTCCACACAATCCTCACCCTGATCCTCTTTCCTCCCACCATTTACAGTCTGGCCAAACAAGTGATCCCACACTCGGATATCGTAAGGACCTCTTTGCATCGCCATTAATTTATTTAGCCCTCTCGCCAAGCACGCTTGAAGAGGGACTGAGATCTTGTGCCCTGATTCCCAACCTCTTGAGCATCCAGAGTCGCAATAACATGACGCTGGGGAATGGCAATGAGTGTTTAATGAGGTGGATTATGACGACACACAGTTGCCAATGACTTAACCGCAAATTACTGTCTCAAGAGGTTGAGGAAGAGGATGATACACAGTTGTCAATCACTGAGGTTGTGGTTAGGTTAACAAATCAGGAGGATGATCAGAGTGAGGAAGTGAAAGAAGAGGTGCTGGACGACGAGGTCACTGACCCAACCTGAAAAGGTGGCAACAAGCCGAGCGAGGAAAGTAGTACAGAGTGGGAGGGATCTGTAGCACTGCAACAGGCTGGAAGAGGCAGTGGGGTGGCAAAAGGTAGAAGGTGGGAACAACCGAACAGGCCCCCAACTGTTCCACGGAGCACCCCCATGCGTAAATCTCCAGGGAGTAGGTGTTCAGCAGTATAGAGCTTTTTTGAGGAAAGTGAGGACAACAAAAGAATAGTAGTTTGCAACCTGTGCCAAACCAAAATGAGCCGGGGCGTGAAAACTAGCAACCTCACCACCACCAGCATGATCCGCCACATGTCATTAAAGCACCCTAATAGGTGGGCCGAACGCCTGGGTCCACAATCTGTGTCTGCGAGTCACACCACTGCCTCCTCTTTCCCTGTGTTACGTGCTGGCCAATCCCCTGTCCAAGATCAAGGCCCGGAAGCCTCCCGCCCTGCACCTGGACCTTCGCAAGCACCATCAGCGACCACATCCACTTCCCTGTCCCAGCGCAGCGTCCAAATGTCAGTACCCCAGGCATTTGAATGCAAGTGCAAGTACCCAGCCACCCACCCACAGGCCATAGCATTTAATGTACAGCTTTCCAAATTACTGGCCCTGGAAATGTTGCCATTTAGGCTTGTGGGCACTGAGGCCTTCCGCAGCCTGATGTCTCGTTACGCAGTCCCCAGCTGCCACTATTTTTCAAGTTGTGCCGTGCCAGCCTTACACCAACATGTGTCCCTTAACATCACACATGCCCTGACCAACGCAGTTACTGGGAAGGTCCACTTAACCACTGACACATGGACAAGTGCTTTCGGCCAGGGACGCGACATTTCCCTGATGGCACACTGGGTGAATGTTGTGGAGTCCAGGAGCGACGCTGGGATGGCACAGGTGCTACCGACGCCAAGGATTGCGGGCCCCAATTCCATCAGGGTTTCTGCCACCACCTACATTAGTGGCTCCAACCCCCACTTCTCCTCCTCCGCCTCCACTTCCACCTCCGAAGTATTCGCGTGCAGCACCAGTCAGTCATCTGACGGTAGCTGGAAGCAGTGTAGCACTGCAGTGGGGAAGCGGCAACAGGCCGTGCTAAAGCTGATCTGCCTAGGTGACAAACAGCACAGCACCGCAGAGCTGTGGCAGGTATAAGAGACCAGACTGAGTTGTGGCTTTCGCCACTCAACCTAGAACCAGGCATGGTTGTGTCTGATAATTGCCGTAACTTTGTGGTGGCTTTGGAGCTGGGCAACCTTAGACACATCCCATGCCTTGCCCACGTATTCAACCTTGTGGTTCAGCAGTTTCTAAAAACATACTCCAATTTACCTGAGCTACTGGTGAAGGTGCGCCGCGTGTGTGCACATTTCCGTAAGTCACCGACAGCTTCAGCCGGTCTGTCAACACTGCAGCAGCGCTTGAAATTGCCAGCTCACCGGCTGTTGTGCGAGGAGAGCATGCGCTGGAACTCCACGTTCCACATTTTGGCCAGGCTTTGTGAGCAGCAGAGGGCAGTTGTGGAATACCAGCTGCAACATGGTCGTCGCCTTTCCAGTCAGCTTCCGCTATTCACCAGCGAGGAGAGGGCATGGATGTCTGACCTCTGTGAGGTTTTACACAACTTTGAGGAATCAACACAGATGGTGAGCGGCTATAACGCTATTATCATCGTCACCATCCCACTTCTGTGTCTTCTTAAATGTTCGCTGCTCACAATTAAGAATGACGCTGTGCATGTGGAAGAGGTGGAAATGGGGGAAGACATTACACAGGTTGATTATAGCCAGACCACCCTCAGTTCGTCTTCTCCGCGCGAATTGGAGGATCAAGAGGAGGAGGAGGAACAAGAAACGGTTTCCTCAGCTACAGAGGGTAGTACCCATGGAAGTTTAATTCCATCTGTTCTGCATGTCTGGGCAGAAGAGGAGGAAGAGGATGAGGAGATTGAGAGTGATCCTCCTGATGACAAAAGCAAAGTCTCGCCTGTTGGTACTCTGGCACACATGGCTGACTTCATGTTAGGCTGCCTTTCCCGTGACCCACGTGTTATACGCATTTTAAACAACATGGATTACTGGTTGTTCACCCTTCTCGACCCCCGCTACAAAGATAACTTCTCATCTCTCATTCCTCTGGAGGAGAGGACGAGCAAAATGGTGCAATACCAGAAGATTCTTGTTGGAAAATTGCTCCAAAATTTTCCATCTGACAACGCTGGTGGCAGAGTCCATACTTCCTTGGCCAACTGAGGAGGGGAGACAAGGGGAACATACAGCAGTTCTAACAGACACAGGGCAACACTCTACAAAGCCTGGGACAGTTTAATGACACCCAGCCAGCAGCCTCACCCTGAAGCGCGGTCTACTGCCACAAGGAGAGATAAATTTTGGAAGATGGTGAAGGAGTAAATAGCAGACCGTGTCAGCGTCCTCAATGATCCCTCAGTGCCTTACAAGCTGGACACATGGCAAAAACTGGCGCTTTACGCTATGGAGGTGCTGGCCTGCCATGCCGCCAGCGTTTTGTCTGAGCGTGTATTTAGTGCTGCTGGTGGCATTATAACAGATAAGCGTATCCGCCTGTCAACTGAAAATGCTGACAGGTTGATACATAAAAATGAACAAGGCATAGATTGACCATGACTTCTCGACTCCACCAGAGGAATGCTGATGATCATAAAGGCACTTTACATGTGTTGTTTTTAATGTAGTTAATAGACTGTATTCCTATGCACCCCTTCCACTACAAACAAGAGTATATGGTTGAATCTTCCTTTTCTCATCCTCCTCCTCCTCTTCCGTCATAGAAACATGCATTGCTTATTCGTCAAATATAATGCCTTCGCATATATGACCTACGAATATAATTTTTTAGAGGGTCCGCTCACCATCAGGCCCTCACATATAATCTTTTAGAGGGTCTGCTCACCAGCAGGCCTCACATATAATTTTTTAAAGGGTCTGCTCACCAGCAGGCCCTCATATATAATTTTTTAGAGGGTCCGCTCACCTGCAGGCCCGCAACTCAAATCTTTTACAGGGTCAGCTCACCTATAGGCCCAAACCTAAAATCTTTTACAGGGCCAGCTCACCTGCAGGCCTGCAACTCAATGTGACTGAGGCCCTCCTTTATATGATATACAAGTTGTATCAGAGTGCCTCTTCTTGTAATTTTTGGCAGCACTTGCACTTCATATTCAAGTAAATGTACAGGAAAGAATGTTTTTTCAATTTTTCCTATGAAATCTATTTTTTACTTTGGTGTTGTGCGTAAAACCTTAATTAGATTGTGGGCCTGGTGATCACTTTAAGGCCTTTTAAGCAGCATCAGCAGCAGTATGGTGATAAAAATGAGTGGCAAGGTGACATGGTGTGGAGATGGCAGCATGAGGAGGCCACATAGTGGCACAATGACAGAGTCTGGATAAAAGACTGAGCCCACAGATTGTTGAGAAAGATGCAGGAAAGAAATCTGTGAAGCTGTATGACGGTCACCGGCAGATTAATGCAGACCATGGGCATAGCTATAGGGGAAGCAGGGGAAGCTGAAGCTGTGGGGCCCTGACCCAGAAGGGGCCCATCCAGGAGGAGGAGGAGGACTAAAGTATTTGGTCAGGGCCCTCTCAACAGTATTACACAATGAAATTATATACAGTGACAGTATAGACAGTGTATAAAACAGATGGAACAGCTGCCGGCCCTGGTCTGAGAGAGCGATCTTTACTAGGAATGGGGGTGGCATGAAAATAAAGGGGTCGCTAAAAAATTACTGTGGGATGGAGCTTCATTCAAAAATTTGCTATGGGGCCCAGTCATTTCTAGCTACGCCACTGATGCAGCCCACACAAAAGCAAGTTGGGTTTATCGATTCCAAAACCTTAATTCGATTGTGGGCCTGGTGATCAGTTTAAGGCCTTTTAAGCAGCATCAGCAGCAGTATGGTGATAAAAATGAGTGGCAAGGTGACATGGTGTGGAGATGGCAGCATTAGGAGGCCACATAGTGGCACAATGACAGAGTCTGGATAAAAGACTGAGCCCACAGATTGTTGAGAAAGATGCAGATGGAAACAAATCTGTGAAGCTGTATAACGGTCACCTGCAGATTAATGCAGCCATCAAAATCAAGTTGGGTTTGTCGGTTCCACCTCAGCTCACCAGCAGGCCCGCACCTAAAATCTTTTACTGGATAAGCTCACCTGCAGTCCCGCCACTCAAATAATCTTTTACTGGGTCAGCTCACATGCAGGCCCTCGCATAGAATATTTTAGAGGGTCAGCTCAGCTGTAGGCCCTCGCATATAATGTTTTACTGGGTCAGCTCACCTGCAGGCCCGCAACTCAAATATTTTACAGGGTCAGCTCAGCTGCAGGCCCACAACTAAAATCTTTTACTGGGTCAGCTCACATGCAGGCCCGCACCTAAAATATTTTACAGGGTCAGTTCACCTACAGGTCCGCAACTCAAATCTTTTACAGGGTCAGCTCACATGCAGGCCCGCATCTAAAATCTTTTACTGGGTCAGCTCACCTGCAGGCCCGCAACTCAAATATTTTACAGGGTCAGCTCACATGCAGGCCCGCAACTCAAATCTTTTACAGGGTCAGCTCAAATGCAGGCCCGCAACTCAAATCTTTTACAGGGTCAGCTCACATGCATGCCCTCGCATAGAATTTTTTAGAGGGTCAGCTCAGCTGCAGGCCCTCGCATATAATGTTTTACTGGGTCAGCTCACCAGCATGCCTGAAACTCAAATCTTTTACCGGGTCAGTTCACCTGCAGGTCCGCAACAAATGCTGCCTTGCTTTGAAGTAGTAGCCGTAGCCGTTTATCAGGCTCCCTCTCCGAAATTGAACAATGATTCCCCATTACCGGTGGTCACCATGTTAGGCGCATAAAAGAACATCAAAAGTTGATAGGGAAGATATCAAAATGGATCGTGGATGTCACAGGGACATGCAATCAGGCAGAAGTTATCTAGAGTCAACAAAGCGGCAGCAGGGCCTCTCCTGTATCATGTTTCCTCATCCAAAATACCGCAGTGACATTCCCTGTAAATTTGCATTACTCATTTCAATAACAGGGCATCTTAAGAGTCCTGTATTGTTATTTATTGTCACTACCTCCACGAGTCGGGAGTGGGTAATTTGTGCGCCACCCGCTTGCCTTCCTTGAATGTGGTAGCCGTTTCTCAGGCTCCCTCTACGGAATCAAACACCGATTCCCCGTTAACCGTAGTTTACAATGGTTTTGAGCTTACAATTACATCGAAAGTTGATAGGCCAGACATCTGAATGGATCATCGCCCTTGCTTCTAATGTTTTTGAGGGTCACCAGCAGGCCATCAATCATAATTTTTAAAGGGTGTGTATGATGCCCTCCTTTATGTGATATACAGGTTGTATCGGAGTGCTTCTTCCTTGTAATTTTTAGCAGCACTTGCACTTTAAATACAAGTAAATATTCAGGAAATAATGTTTTCTATAAATTTTTCCTCTAAAATCGATTTTTTTGCCCTTGGTTTTGTGCGTATTATTGTCATTATGTAAAAGTGGTGTACTATTTGGACAGCATAGTTCCCAGCAGCGACCAGCGAGTCCAAGATGCATCCATACATCCTCCCCATGCTGTTGCAGAACCATTTTCTGATATTTTCTTATGAACCATGCACCCTCCCCTCTTCAGAGCAGGGGGTAACTGGTTTAATGCTTGGGTTCTCCCATTGACTTCCATTATACTCGGGTGCTCGGTCGAGCACCCGAATATCACGATGTGTTCGGTCGAGCACCCGAATATCACGATGTGTTCGGCCCGAGCCCCCAAGCACCCGAGCACTACGGTGCTCGATCAACACTACTCACGACTCCACAGCAAGTCATGTTTTCAGGATTTCCTTAATACAGAGCAGGTGATATATAATTATTCTCAATGCATCGGGACTTACCACAGGTATTCATTCTGTGGGATATTTTCAAATCATGATCGGTTTAAGTTTAAAAACACTGCTCTTGACGGCCTAGGCAAACCTAGCAAAATGTGTAGCATAAGAAGTGTCAGTCACATTTCCCCTATGAGGAATATCTGGGGCTGGCACTTTGGGGCAACTCTATGGCATTGATTTCTGGGCACATTTGGGGCTTGGGCATTGAAAATTATGGTTCTGATCAGGGTATATGAGGCACTTATGTGGAATTCTGAAGAATTAACAGGATTCTCCACTGCCGATTGTTAAAGGGTATGAATGGCACTGCAAGGGCAACATGCAATGTCCCACTATGTGCTACATGTGGGTACTTTAAACTTTTGCTGCTAAAGCTACATGTGGGTACTTTAAACTTTTGCTGCTAACTGTCATATTTAATGTATTGTAATTCTTAAGATCAGGCTGGCATTCTCATCACATCTATTCGCCACTAGGTGGTGCTGGCGCCACATAATATATATATATATCTAACAACCTCATAGTTAATGCTCACCTCAAATATCTTTTCAACCATCCTTTTGCCATATATATTATACCCACATAATATTTACAGACATCCCTCCAACTTCTCTATTCCAATCGTGTGGTGCAGTCCCTTCAGTTCCCGATCGCTCATCCATTCAAAAGGGATCCCAAGGGCTGCACACATTGCGCTCCACCAAACATAAACTCAGGCATCAAATCCTGAGCTATATATTACATGTGTTTCTCATTTTATACAAGTCTTAATGTCAAACTCAATATTAAATCTGGTTAGTTGTAATGTACCCAAACGGTAAATCCATCCAACTTCTTTTTTATTAATTTTTTCAATAGGACAGATGCCTTTAACAGAGGTCTATGGAAAGAAGTAGAGGAGATAGACACCAAACCTAAGTATATGAATCTTACATATGGAGAAAGACCAGGTTTGAAGTCATTAGAAAAAAATTTGCGAATAGTTATAAAGCCAGCAGATAAGGAAGGGGGAGGTGTTGTCATTCTAGATAAAGAAAAATATGAAGAGGTAATTGTTGCAAGATAAAAGAACATACAAGAAGCTGAAAAAAGATCCGACAATTAGTTTAAAAAAAGAAGTGGAGGGTCTGTTAAAGAAGAGAAGACAAAAAGAGCTTCTAAACAAGAAAGAATATGAATATCTAGGGATAAAATATCCAGCTATTCCTGTCATATACTATCTCCCTAAGATACATAAAAGCAGCACAAACCGCCCCGGAAGACCAATAGTGTCAGGAATTAATTCCCTGACAAGTCGTCTCTCTGAATATATCGACTTCTATCTGCAAAAATATGTAGTCGACACCCCTTCATATTTAAAGGATACAGGGGATGTAATAATATGTCTAGCAAGCTTTGGTCCTTTTACTGAAGATCTTTTCTTGGCCACTATAGATGTCACATCCCTTTATACAGTAATCCCTAAAGATAAAGGGGTTAATGCGGTTGAATACTTTTTAAAAAGAGATCCTGGGATGGCAATAGAACAAAGGATGTTCTTACTTGAATGTTTTGAATTTTGTCTATCTCGTAATTATTTTTGGTTTGATGGGAGTTTTTATTTACAGTGCACCGGGACGGCGATGGGGGCGAAATTCGCCCCCAGTTTCTCTAATCTATTCATGGCCGCCTGGGAGGAGGAATATATAAATCCCGAGTTATGTACTGATAAAGATAAAGGGGGTCTAGTATTTTGGAAAAGATACATAGACGACTGCTTACTTATATGGAAAGGAGATATGTTGGGACTGGAAGGTTTTATAACGTATTTGAATGAAAACAATTGGAACCTCAGTTTTACTGAAACCATTAGCTCCACCTCTGTGAATTTTTTGGATTTAAATATCTTTATAGAGGGCGGAGAATTGAAAACTAAAACCTATTTTAAACCGACCAATGTGAATGCCTATATAGAAACTACAAGCTGTCATCATAAACCCTGGCTGCGGAATATTCCAAAGGGCCAGTTAAAAAGAGTTTATCTGAAAATAATTGTACTGACCCAGAGGAATATAGTAAGCAGAGTATACTAATTGAGCAGAGGTTTCTAGAAAAGGGATATAAGAAAAGTTTTTTAGAGAAATTGAAGGAGGAGGTGGTGAAAGAGGGTAAAAAGAAAAATGAAGAAAGAAAGAGTGATACAAATGAAATAATCCCTGTGAAGGATAAGAGGGACGACTTAAGATTAGCCTTTATCACACAAAATAGTAATAATGCAAGTTTGCTAAAAAATGCTATATACAAAAACTGGTCTGTTTTGAAAAATAATCTGATTTTGGGGGGTTAATCTCAAAGAAACCCACAATTAACTTCAGAAAAGCCCCCAACATTAAGGATAAACTGGTACATAGCTTTTCACCTAATAAACAACAAAATAATAGAAGACATCAATTCTCATGGTGCGGTTTTTGTGCACCTTGCAAGAATCGCTCTAGGGCAAATAAGCAAAGTCGCATTGGGAAGGTTGTCTCTAGGACTAAAGGGACAACCTTTAAAATAGAATGTGAACTGTTATGCGAATGTATGGGGGTGATCTACAGGGTGGGCCATTTATATGGATACACCTTAATAAAATGGGAATGGTTGGTGATATTAACTTCCTGTTTGTGGCACATTAGTATATGTGAGGGGGGGAAACTTTTCAAGATGGGTGGTGACCATGGCGGCCATTTTGAAGTCGGCCATTTTGAATCCAACTTTTGTTTTTTCAATAGGAAGAGGGTCATGTGACACACCAAACTTATTGGGAATTTCACACGAAAAACAATGGTGTGCTTGGTCTTAACGTAACTTTATTATTTCATGAGTTATTTACAAGTTTCTCTTTGTTTACAGCCATTGACATGTCGCCGAGGTTAACACGTGAGGAGCGGATAGAAATTGTGTTGATGTCTGGTGAACGCAGTAACCGGGTCATTGGAGCAGATTTCAATGCAAGACACCCTACGAGACCACCCATCTCCCATGCTACAGTTAGCAAACTGCTTGCTAAGTTTCGTGAAACTGGTTCAGTGTTGGATTTGCCAAAATGTGGACGCATAAAATCTGTCTCTAATGAAGAAACATCAGTGGCTGTCCTAGCTTCATTCAGCAAGAGCCCACAGCATAGCACTCACCGCATGTCACTGGAGAGTGGCATTAGTCGAACATCCCTTCGGCGGATATTAGCTACTCACAAATGGCACCCTTACAAACTCCAGCTACTGCAGCATCTCAACGAGGATGACCCAGATGGAACAGGACCCTCAGTTTACGCAGAAGATTTTGTTCAGTGATGAGGCAAACTTTTATGTGAATGGTGAAGTTAACAAACAAAACCACCGCAATTGGTCTGACACTAACCCACATTGGATAGATCCCTCCAAGACTGTTGGAACAAAAAAATTGATGGTATGGTGTGTTATATGGGGTACAAAGATAGTGGGGCCATTCTTCATCAATGGAAACCTCAAGGCCACTGGATATGCGAAATTGCTACATGATGATGTGTTTCCCTCTTTATGCACTGAAGCTGGCACGTTCCCTGAGTTTTTCCAGCAAGATGATGAACCACCACATTATGGGTGTCAGGTCCGAGCATTCCTAGATGAACAGTTTCCTGGAAAGTGGATTGGTGATCGTGGGCCAGTTGAATGGCCCCCAAGGTCTCCCGATCTGACCCCCTTAGACTTTTATCTTTCTGGTCATCTGAAGGCAATTGTCTATGCTGTGAAGATACGAGATGTGCAGCACCTGAAACTATGGATACTGGAAGCCTGTGCTAGCATTTCTCCTGCGGTGTTGCTATCAGTGTGTGAAGAGTGGGAGAAGAGGGTTGCATTGACAATCCAACACAATGGGCAGCACATTGAACACATTTTATAAGTGGTCAGAAACTTGTAAATAACTCATGAAAGAATAAAGTTACGTTAAAACCAAGCACACCATTGTTTTTCTTGTGAAATTCCCAATAAGTTTGATGTGTCACATGACCCTCTTCCTATTGAAAAAACAAAAGTTGGATTCAAAATGGCCAACTTCAAAATGGCCGCCATGGTCACCACCCATCTTAATGTGCCACAAACAGGAAGTTAATATCACCAACCATTCCCATTTTATTAAGGTGTATCCATATAAATGGCCCACCCTGTACATGCTGGAGTTCCCTTGTGGCCTCCTGTATGTAGGAAGGACCTTGAGGAAATTAAAAACACGTGTGCAGGAGCACATCCGAAATAAGAAGGGTGTGGGAACACACAGTGTATCAGCTCATTTTAGGAAGGAACATAATAAAAATCCAGTAGGCTTAAAATTTGTGGGGTTGGAAAAAATGCAAACAAAGTGGAGAGGGGAGGATCCTGTTAAAAAAATTTATAAAAAAGAAGTTGAATGGATTTAATGTTTGGGTACATTACAACTGACGGGATTTAATGTTGAGTTTGACAGACTTGTATGAAATGAGAAACATGTAATATATAGCTTGGGATTTGATGTCTGAGTTTATGTTTGGTGGAGCGCAATGTGTGCGGCCCTTGGGATCCCTTTTGAATAGATGAGCTATCGGCGACTGAAGGGACTGCACCACACGATTGGAATAGAGAAGTTGGAGGGATGTCTGTAAATATTATGTGGGTATAATAAATATGGCAAAAGGATGGTTTGAGTTGAGCATTAACTATGAGGTTGTTAAGAGGAGTAGTAGGTATTTTGTTGTTATTCAGTCATTTGATTATAGAAGCCTCATTGACAACACCCAGATCATTATAAAATGAAGTGTTTTAGCCTAGTATGGAGTTTCCCCTGACGAAGCGAAGAGCGAAACCCGGGTCGAGCAGGCAAAGGAACTAGATGCATTTTAACTGGTTTTATATGAATTTACCTGTTTTAACATTGTAAGCATAATAAAAAAAAGTGATCATCAGAATATTTGCGGTACTTCACTATGTCGAGCTGTCTTGCATAATATTTAGGAGGCAAAAGCTCCGACTGGAGTTGAAGTCCGGATTTCAGTGATTGATTGCATTGGAGGACGCTGTCTGTGTGCCTTTGAATACTGACATTTCCACTGAGGATTTAGTACCCCCATTCGGCACACCACCGTAACACTCACTGTACCCTGTGGCCCGGTCGTCGCAAACATATACAGACAAATTCAATTCACATGCTCCCTATTGATAAAAAATGCACAAGGGAGGTCATATGGATATGTAGAAACACGATTGATGAGAACACAAAAAGCTACGTAGAGTAGCTACAATTCTAGTTAATAAACTCAACATACAAACACTATATGGAAATATTTTTACATTTCGCTCACAGGAAGGTAAAATAAATACTCCAGAATATAAGAGATACACTGTGAATTCTAGGCACTGAAAGAATCTTAGGAAGCAGCTCTGATCTTTTTTTTTCGTTGCACTGGCAGCTAGGCTCAGGAGATGTATCTAGCTTAGCTATACAGTAATTGCTATGACTCTCGCCAGGTACATAAAGTGATTTTGTGAAGTACAGTACAAGATGCTTAGTGATTACAAGTGGAGCTCCCTAATGGTCCTATTTTGGTTTAGTACAGCTTCAATTTCTGTAGATTCAACTTTTTTTTATTTTATAGAAAGCTATACCTTTGCTAAATTATGATCAGCTGATTGCTTAGATTCATACATGCACTATTTTCTTTCATGTTTAGACCCATCCAACTTATTAGATTGTTTTACAAGACTTCATAAGATTAGTCATCTGTCAGTAGAGTTGAGTGAATCATTTCTAAGCAAATCAAATTCATCACGAATTCCCAAAAATTCGGATTCTAGAAAATCCTAAGCATGTGAGTTTTGTTTCAGACTAATTGCTGGAAATGACACCTGTCATATTACAGATCAGAAGACAGCACTGAAGGACAAGGAAGATGAAGAAGGAGAATCACATGACCGCAGACAGCGCCCTGGCTGGTGGGCTTGCCCACAAAGCCTTGCAGTGAGCTTCAACCAGTCAGGAGGGATTATACTGACACATCATACGCACTATATAAGATCCGAACCAGGATGTGTCTTCTGTGGTTATACATTGCTGTATTAGGACATCCGACAGAAAGTGCGAGAGACTGAAAGAAAAGAAATCTTATCTTTAAGCACATTGTACAGCTAGTTTAACATCAGGAAGAGTTTGAGACAGTACGTAGTTAATTAGATTTAATTAATAGAGAGATAGGTTTTAGCTAGGGACAGGACAGGAGGCAGTGTAGTGTATCACTGTGTAACTCAGACTGCCATCAATTCATAAGTCAGACTGCCATCAATTCATAAGTCAGACTGCCATCAATTTCAGTGAGTTCTGCAGCAGAATTTAAAGCTATACAACTAATCCTGGTGCTGACAGTACACTGCCTAACCCATTTTTCTGTGTCACAGTTGCCATGTATTGTACAAGACTCTGTCTAATTAACCCTTTAAAAATTGCCAAGTTTCATAAAAAAATAAAGTTGATCACAGACTAGTGTACCTGTCATAATGGTCTCACAGTTGCCGCATATTATACTGAACTCCAAATATATATATATATATATATATTTTATGTAAGGTTTTCTAAAACTGATAACAGACTATATATACGTATATACTCCACAGACAATTGGAGTTCTTTTTTTCGGTCATATTTATAAGATAAGATAAGATAAGATGCCTTTATTGTCACTGTACAATACAATGGAATGGAATGTACAATACAATGAAATGTTGTTTGGAGCAATCCTAGATGCCATGGACAGAGGAACAAGAACTGACATTTAAACTAAAGCATTACACTAGAAAAACAAAACAGAACATTGCACTAGAAAGCATTACTATTCACAGTTCACAGCATATATATAGCAAGTAGGAAGTGCTTATGTGTATATATACACACTGATTCAGACACCACTGCAGACAAGAGATCATCATGGGTTCATGAATGCAGCAGTCACTTTCAGTCTGTGGTAGTTTCTATCCTAGGAAGGGGCAATAATCTCCGAGCATTTAGGAGACTGATTGTTTTGGGGTAAAAGCTGTTCTTCAGCCTAGTGGTGCGGGCATGTAGGGCTCTAAGACGCCTACCAGAGGGTAGGGGAATGAAAAGGCTGTGGCCGGGGTGAGTTGGATCCCCGCAGATAACCTTTGCCCTGTTGCTGCAGCGAGCAGTGAAGATGTCATCCAGTGATGGTAACTGAGTACCAGTGATTTTGCCAGCCATTCTGATGATGCGTTTGAGGGTCTTCTTGTCCTCAGAAGAGCAGCCGGAGTACCACACTGTAATGCAGTATGTGATAACAGATTCTATGGTGCAGCTGTAAAAATTGACTAGCAGCTGTTTTGGGAGTTGTGCTTTCTTCAGACTCCTCAGAAAATAAAGCCTCTAAGGCCTTTTTTGGTAATTTCTGTTGTGTTTTTTATCCATGACAGGTCCTGACTAATATGAACTCCCAAGAATCTGAAACTTTGAACTATCTCCACGTTTCCACCATTAATGCTAATGGGATGGTGTCCATTTCGTTTCTTCTTCCTAAAATCCAGAATTAGCTCCTTTGTTTTCTTGGTATTGAGTATGAGGTTGTTGTTCTTACTCCATCTCTCTAGGTTCTCAACCTCTTTCCTATAGGCTGTTTCATCATTGTTGGAGATCAGGCCTATCACGGTCGTGTCATCTGCAAATTTTATAATGGTATTGGTATTGTGAATAGGTTTACAGTCATTTGTGTAGAGGGAGTAAAGGAGAGGGCTCAACACACAGCCTTGCGGTACCCCAGTGTTTAGTGTTAAGGATGAAGAGAAGTGCTTGCCCATGTGTACGACTTGTGGTCTTTTTGTAAGAAAATCCAGTATCCAGTTGCACAGGTGTGAGCTGAGACCCAAGTTGTTCAGTTTCGTTGGCAACTTGTTGGGAGGGATGGTGTTAAAGGCCGAGCTGTAATCAATGAACAGCATCCGCACATAGCTGTCTCTCTGCTCCAGGTGTGACAGCGCAGTGTGAAGGGTAAGTGAGACAGCATCCTCAGTTGACCTATGTGCTCTGCAAGCAAACTGGTATTGGCCCATGGAGGTGCAGATCTTGCTCTTCATGTGCCTGAGGACAAGTTGTTCAAAGCACTTCATAGCAATAGGAGTGAGAGCCACCGGGCGATAATCACTTAAGGTCTTCACCCCTGCCTGTTTTGGAATTGGGACAATTGTGGAGGACTTCAGGCAAGTGGTGACAATGGCCTGCTCTAGTGAGCTGTTAAACATACTGGTAAACACTTTTCCAGGAACTTCATCAGGGCCAGCTGCTTTGTGGGGATTAATGTGGTTTAAGGCCCATTCTACCTCATGTGCTCTCAGCATCAGGGAACATGATGGAGCCTCTTGCTGGGCTAATTTGATGATAGGCAGCTCATTGTCTATGCAGACCCAAATCTAATCTGATGACATTCATGTAAACTGAACCCAATTCTAATTCAAGAAATTCAAGAAAATATCTATATCATGTAAGAATTCATTACTGATGAATTGCTGGTTGAATTTTTAAAAGGCTTGCCAGCCAGAGAAAAAAAATTGAAAAATGGGCAGAATGGATTAAAAAAATTACCTTATTAATTCTGATGATGATGACGTTAGACTTACCTTACTGATCCTTCACTGATACGATCAACTTTCCTGCTCCCCCCACCGGTCTTACTTCCTGATCTCCCTCAACATAAGAGAATAGACTGCTCACTAACAGCAACAGTGTTTTACCTCATTGAGTCACTGGTTAAACAGTCACATTTCCGCATATAAAGAGACCAGGTAGTAGAGACCTGGAGCTGAGAGGAATCGGTATGGTGTGTATTTTTTCCTGGCTGGACAAACCCTTTAAGCTTGACATAAATTTCAGATAGCTGAGCATTTGGCCAACACTTCTCTCTTCAAACCCTGGATACACAAGTATGCTTAGCTCAATGAGAAGAGGGTAGTAAGATCAGTAAGCAGTCTTTATCACCACGAAGACCCCGTAATCACATGGGGCCCCCTGACAGGCAGGTCAGACAGCACCACAGTTTTCAACTAAATCTGCATCCTAAGGATGCAGATACAGCTGCGGAATCGATATTCCGGCCATGGTCCATTTAACCATAAGCCTGGACTGCTGAGTGTGCCACAACAGCAAATGATGCAACAACGTCACTGAGGCCTGAGGAGCGGCTAGTACACCACACATATGGGCTTCTCAAAGTCTGAGATCACTCCTTAAGTACACACCTGCATTACTATATAATTCTGAAGTACCAGGTTGGCTGGTATGGTCAAATATTAGGGGGACCTAGGGCCTGTGTTCCATAGAAGAGGTTCATTGGGCTACTATGGGGCTCCTGGAATAATGGTTTAGTGCCAAAATATTCCTCTCCAAATGCAATGACTGGTTTTGAAGTGACCCCAGCACTACACTGGATCCTCCGGACACCATCAAGGTGCTCTCTGGAATAAATGGTAAGGTGTAGTGCACCTCAATGGGAAATAAGTCCAGAGAGTTAGAATTTGCATTAAACCAGTGTGCTTTGTTACTGGAGGAAGCCAAGTGCAAAACAATACAGGCAAGACACAGGACTGGCTTCTCCAGTCTCCTCTCTGGTAGAAGGTTCGATGCTGAGGAAAGGCTTGAGTTAGCTATCTCCCTCTCTCTTAGTAGGCGGATACTCTGGCCTAAAGGCTATCCTCTGTAATTCCTACTGGAAATTAAGATATTTACATTTGGCTATTAGCTAACTATTGTTGATGGGTACAGATAAGCAAATTTTTCGAAAATTAGATTTGACGTTTCGGCAATTATTTTTTTTTTTAAACTTCGGTTCGATCCGAATAAATTTGCGGTGAATTTCATTTAAAAACGACTATTTCCTGGCTGCAGAGAGCCTTTATAGGGATGTAGCACACTGTGCCTTGCAGTAACAAGCAAAGGGAGTCTGCTTTGGTAGTGAAATAATACTGTAACGGATCTCCTGGCAACCCGACTGGGTACCTCCGGTGATGGATGCTCCTAGTGCTTCCCGAGGACTCCAAGCACTCCGCTCTACACCGTAACCACCACAGGAACAAGGAACAGGAACAGCTCTTACAAGAGCTAGGAGTTATAGCCAGGGGAGTATACAGCGTATAGAAATCCCCACACACATGAAACGAGACTCTATGTTGAATGTAAAACAGGAACTCTTTAATGGGTTATTTTTCAGCCTTTTATGCAGGTCTCCTAGCAAGGGACACTCCCCCTGGGGACCTTGTAGAAGACTGTGACAGTTTATATATTAGCCAATCACATGCAATTTACACTATTGAAACCTTCCCAGCAATTGTACACAAAACCCCCTTCCCTCTGTCTGTAACGCAGTCAACAAAATACAATGGGCATTGTCTTTGACGCAATCAACAAAATACAATTACCAAAACACAATAGGCTTTACCTATGATACAATTACCAAACATAATGAGCTAACCTAATCACTCACAGGCAGAAAACACAAATTTTTCCCTAAAACACAGAAAACACCTCAAAACCCCACATATCCCCATTATACATCCATGGATAGCTCTGATCTGGGTGAACATATCCAAAAATCACCCAGATCTGAGCAGGGGTTTCCGAATTCCATGGAAGTCACATTTGGCCGACCGCAAGCATGGCTTTCCTGCCCAAAACATTTCCACAGATTTAGGCTGTGCGGCCGGTCTGTCTTCTCCTTCAAAGTTAGTATATGGGCCATAATCCTGAGGCAAGAGGCTGGCAAACAGGGCCCTCCAAAACCCAGTGGCGAGGTTATTTTCGCCACAAATGCTGTGAGTCCATATGACATGCAGATGACAGGCGTCGCAGCTGCTACACAGAGAGGATCCGTTGTGCATCTCATTTTACCTTCCTTTTCACAGATCAGATGAAAGGTAAATAATATATAATAGATGATGATGTCAGCCAAGCCTAAAAGGCTAAATAGTGGCCCAGTCATGAAGTGTGTTGGGGGGGACATCATGAGAAGTCCACAGAGTGGACCTATGAACTAGTGGTGAGGTGGAAGCAGCATCAGGAGGCCACAGAGTTGCACAATGAGAGAGTGTGAAGGTAGCATAAGCATGAGGAGGCCACAGAGTGGCACAATGACAGAGTGTGGAGGTGACGGC
Source organism: Bufo bufo (assembly GCF_905171765.1). Taxonomy (NCBI): domain Eukaryota; kingdom Metazoa; phylum Chordata; class Amphibia; order Anura; family Bufonidae; genus Bufo; species Bufo bufo. The sequence goes on from NC_053392.1 coordinate 390,423,927, forward strand.
AGCATGAGGAGGCCACAGAGTGGCACAATGACATAGTGTGGAGGTGGGTGGCAATACCAGTACCCGATGAAAAAGGTTGGTGAAAGAAGGAGCACTTGGCATCAGATGTGTGGCATCAGGCGTGTGGCAGCATCAAAATAGTAGCTGAGGCAGGTAGCCAGAAGAAACCAGTCTCTTTTGTCAAAGTGTTGGTGTGGCACCATGGATGATCTAGTATGATGCATCAGGCATTGGTGGGTGGAAATCCTGGCTGATCCTTGCCTAATTCATCTTGGAGCACACATTGCTTGTGCTCCAATGTCCTCCTCCTCCTTCTCCAGTTCAGCCCCCACAGGGCTCATGTGGCCATAAGATCTAGGCACCACGTCTTCAGTCCCCTGACCAGCCATATTTAGCAGCATCTGTTCCAGAACATGAAGCTGTGGAATGACGTCGTTCATCCTGTAGTCCTGGTGACTGACAAATAATGTGGCATCCTCAAAGGGCCTTAGCAAACGGCAGGTGTCACGCATGAGCTGCCACTGGCTGACATCGAAGTTACACAGGGGAGTACTCCTGTCCGTTTGGATCATTAGGAAATCGTTTATGGCCTTTCTGTTCGTAAAGTCGGTCCAACATATGGAGGGTGGAATTCCAACAGGTGGAAACGTTGCATATCCGCCTATGTTGGGGGATGCCGTTCTACCACTGCAGCTCAAGGAGGGTGTGCTTTAGGGTGTACGAGTGGCTGAAATGCATGCAAAGTTTCCTGGCCATTTTTATGATGTCTTGCAGATGGGTGGAAGACTTCATGAAAAGCTTGACAACCAGATTGAACACATGTGCCATTCAGGACACATGGCTCAGTCCTCCTTGATGCAGGGCCGACACCATGTTCTTCCCGTTGTTGGTAACCATGGTTCCGATTTTCAGTTGTCGCGGAGAAAGCCAGGATTTGATTTCTTGCTGAAGGACACGGAGCAGTTCCTCCCCTGTTTGACTCCGTTCGCCAAGGAAAATGAGGTGCAGAACAGAGTGACACCGCCGTGCACTGCACATGTGGTATGCTAGAGGGGCACTGTGAATTGTCCCTGAGGTGGAGGCTGAGGGCACGGTGGTGGATGAGGAGTCAGAAGCAGACATTGTCACAGGACCAACAGCGTGACAACGTGGAGGCGGAATCAGCGTCACCTGGCCAAGTTGCTGATGTGGCTCTGCAGAACCACATTCACCCAGTGGGCCATAAAGGACATGTACTGTCCCTGACCATAGTTACAGCTCCACACGTCGGCGCTGCCGTGCACTTTGGCAGACACCGACAGGCTCAAGGACTGGCCCACCTTCTGTTCTACATATGTAGGGCTCGTACTGCCTTTTTGGCAAAGAAATGTTGGCTTATGACTCTCCACCTCGACTCGGCACAAGCCATCAGTTTCTTGAAAGGTGCAGAGTCCACCACTTGGAAAGGGAGGAACTGCAGCACCAGCAACTTGGACAGGAGCACATTCAGCTTCTGCGACATTGGATGAGTGCACACATACTGTTGTCTCTTGGCAATCGCTTTGGTGATCGATTGCTGACGGAATGACTGCCAAGGAGGAGCAGGAACCTCGGGACCAGTAGATGATGGGAATGACAGACAGCTCCCTTCGGCTGAGGTGGTGGAGCCATGACTGCCTGAAACCAGGTGCGTGCCACTGGGTGATGCAGCGGTTGCTGCAGCAGGCTGGACCACCACATCGGAGCCATAGGTCTCCCAGGCCACTGTATAGCAATGCTGCATATGTTGACGCAAGGCCGTAGTGCCAACATTGGCACCCTGGCCACGCTTCATCTTCTGCCCACAGATTCTATGGTGAATATATATATTTTTTTTCTGCTAATACACCCCACAAAAGCCTTTACAACAGATTACTGCACCGCAGAGCAGGAAATTTATTTTTTTCTTTTTGTGCTAATACACATCACAGAAAGCTTAAGAAGAAATAACTGCACCGCTGAGCGGCAAATGTACTGTATATTTTCTTTTTACGCTAATATACGTCACAAAAGGCTTAACAAGAAATAACTGCACCATAGAGCAGAAAACATATTTTTTCTTTTTACACTAATACACGGCACATAAATCTTATCAAGAAATAACTGCACCGCAGAGCGGCAAATGTATTTTTTCTTTTTTCGCTAATACATGTCACAAAAGGCTTAACAAGGAATAACTGCACCGAGGAGTGGCAAATGTATTTTTTTCTTTTTCCGCTAAAACACCCCACAAAAGCCTTTACAACAGATGACTGCACCGCTGAGCGGCAAATGTATTTTTTCTTTTTCCGCTAAAACACCCCACAAAAGCCTTTACAACAGATTACTGCACCGCAGAGCAGGAAATTTCTTTTTTTCTTTTTGTGCTAATACACATCACAGAAAGCTTAAGAAGAAATAACTGCACCGCTGAGCGGCAAATGTACTGTATATTTTCTTTTTACGCTAATATACGTCACAAAAGGCTTAACAAGAAATAACTGCACCATAGAGCAGAAAACATATTTTTTCTTTTTACACTAATACACGGCACATAAATCTTATCAAGAAATAACTGCACCGCAGAGCGGCAAATGTATTTTTTCTTTTTCCGCTAAAACACCCCACAAAAGTCTTTACAACAGATTACTGCACCGCAGAGCGGCAAATGTATTTTTTCTTTTTCCGCTAAAACACCCCACGAAAGCCTTTACTACAGATAAGTGCACCGCAGTGCGGCAAATTAATTTTTTTCTTTTTGCACTAATGCACATCACAAAAGGCTTTACAAGAAATAACTGCACCTCTGAGCGGCAAATGTATTTTTTCTTATTACGCTGTGGGGAACCGTACTCACAAGACCAGTGTTCAAAGGCAGGGACACCAAATCGTTCATCAAAAGTCCTCTTTATTTAAGCTTTTCATATCAGTACAGCCAGTACATCCGGATCGCAGCCGGGTCCAGCAGTCGTAGCACACTCTGACAGTGTTACTTCACACTGTCTGCCTTTCCTCCAGACTGAGACACACCTAAGATCCAGTAGCAGGATTAAATAGGATCCCTGGAGATGAGCATGCCTCAAGTCCCGGACTGGAACCTGGGGAACAGGTACCCACCCAACACATTGCCTGTTCCCAGTTAAAGCCCGCCCTCAACTAGCTGAACCAGCTACACTATCTATATGGTGTCCTTCAACTACTTTAGTGGACACCTGGACTAGGGCTTTTACTCCACCAAGGCGGGACACCTTGGTGACACATTCCTGGTATAAGCAAGCCGCTTTAGAATACTTCCTGCAACATTCTGGGTGACACATATCTCCCCTCATAAATGACTCCTGTCAACGCCTCACATACCCCCCCTTTGTTCAAACCTCTGGGGGTGAACACACTTCATACAGTGGACTCTGGACAGGGCATCCGCATTCCTCTGCAGCGTCCCCGACCTGTGTTCCACTGTAAACTTAAAAGTTTGCATTAAAAGGAACCATCTGGTGACCCGAGCATTCCTCTCCTTCGCCTGACTCATCCACGTGAGAGGTGAATGATCGGTCACCAGGCAGAACGACCTCCCCAGCAGATAATAGCATAGCAATTCAAGTGCCCATTTGATGGCGAGACAATCCCTCTCGACTACACTATACCTGGATTCCGCTGGCGTTAGTTTGCGGTTTAGGAAGCTAACGGGATGCTCCTCCCAGTTAACCTCCTGAGACAGTACAACACCTAGACCTACTTTAGAGGCATCTGTCTGTACAATAAACTCCTTATTGAAGTTGGATGTAACTAGAACCGAGATCCCACACAACACCGACTTCAATGACCTGAAGGCCTCCTCTGCCTGAACACTCCAGCGGACCATCACAGACTTCCGCCCTTTCAGGAGGTCTGTTAATGGAGACGACAATGTGGCAAAATTGGAAACAAACCTCCGGTAATATCCTGCTAACCCTAAAAAAAGCTTTTACCTGCCTCGTCGTAAGGGGTCTGGGCCAGTTCTGTATGGATTCTATTTTATTTACCTGGGGTTTAATGACTTCCCGTCCAATTACATACCCCAGGTACCGAGCTTCTTCTAAGCCTATCATACATTTCTTCGGGTTGGGAGTCAATCCTGCTTTCCGAAGAGAGTCAACCGCCGCCTGCATCTTGGGTAAGTGACTCTCCCAGGCCGTGCTAAACACTACGATATCATCTAGATAGGCCGAAGCATACTGACGATGGGGCCGGAGGATGATATCCATTAACCTTTGGAAGGTGGCCGCAGCGCCATGTAAGCCAAAGGGCAACACCTTATACTGAAACAGCCCTTCAGGGGTGACAAAGGCAGTTTTCTCCTTTGCAGCCTCTGTTAAGGGCACCTGCCAGTACCCTTTTGTGAGGTCCAAGACTGAAAAGTATCGGGATTTACCTAGTCGTTTTATCAATTCATCGACCCAAGGCATGGGGTAGGCGTCAAACTATGATACTTCATTGAACTTCCGGAAGTTACAGAACCATAACGTTTCGTCTGGTTTTTGTATGAGGACTATTGGACTAGCCCACTCACTCTGAGACTGTTCAATGAGCCCTAGTCATAGCATCGACTTCACCTCCTTATAGATGGCTTGTCCCCGAGCATCAGGCACCCAATATGACTTTAAGCAAACTTTGACCTGGGGCTCGGTGACAATGTCATGTTGGACTAGGGAGGTGCGTCCAGGAAGTTCGGAGAACACATCCCTTTTCCGACTCACAAACTCTCTGGCCTCCTGAATCTGTTTAGTAGACAGGCCATCCGCTATCTTCACCGTGGAGGAGGCTTTCTCCGGGATCACTGGTGTCCCTGGAGCCTTCCCCGTAGTCAAGGCAGAGAGTGGGATGTCCCCAAACAGACTCTTCCTATCTCTCCAGGGCTTTAGTAAGTTAACATGGTATACCTGCTCTGGATTTCGCTGACCCGGCTGGTATACCTTGTAATTCACTGGTCCTACTTTCTCCATCACTTCGTATGGTCCCTGCCACCTAGCAAGGAATTTACTGTTGACTGTGGGCACAAGTACCAGTACCCAGTCGCCCGGGTTTAAAGTTCTTACCTGGGCGGCCCGGTTTTATACCTGGCTCTGGGCCAGTTGTGCCGCCTCCATATGCTCCTGGACAATCGGCAGAACTGTCCCTATTCTTTCTTGCATTTTCTCTATGTGTTCGATAACACTCTTGTGGCTGTTGCTCCCATGCTTCTGTAGCTACATCAAGCAAGCCCTGAGGATGTCTGCCGTACAACAGTTCAAAGGGCGAGAACCTGTCCCCCCCTTCTACGGGTGACCTCCGGGCACCCAGGATCAACTTTATCAGGATAGGCTCTGTGAAAGTTCTTCAGAAGCCAACTGCCATTCACATCAGTTGCCGGGACGCACATTCTCTCCTCCGGACCATATCCCTTTCAATGAACGAGGTATTGAAGGAAACCCCAAAGGACACGAGAGTCAACAACTCTGGAAATTTGAAACTCCAGATTGCTGTCAACCATGACAGGTGGAAGTGGCAAGGAAGATGGTACAGCAGGTTCCGCATAACTCTTTAACAAAGATTTATGGAAGTCATTATGGATCTTCCAAGCCTGCGGAAGTTCAAGGCGAAAAGAAACCAGATTAATAATGGCAGAGATCTTGTATGGACCAATAAATCTTGGACCTAACTTCCAGGATGGCACCTTCAACTTAATGTTCTTAGTGGACAACCACACCAAATCACCCAATTCAGGTCCGGACAAGACACACTTTTCTTGTCAGCCATACGTTTATACCTATCGCCCATCTTTTTTAAATTGATTTCCGCCAGATAGATGACAAGGAAGAAGCAAATCTCTCCTCATCAGGTATACCAGAGGAACTATTCCCAGAGAACGTATCTAACTGAGGGTGAAACCCATATGCACCATAAAATGGTGACTTATCAGTGGACTCCTGACGACGGTTATTCAAAGCAAATTCAGCCAAAGACAAAAATGAGGACCAAAATACCTCAAATATGTCTCCAGATTATGGTTAGTGCGTTCAGTTTGTCCGTTCGACTGAGGATGAAAAGCCGAAGAGAAGGACAAACTAATCCCCAGGCGAGTAGGCGAGTACAGAAAGCCTTCCAGAATCTGGACACAAATTGAGTCCCTCTATCAGACACCACATCAGAGGGAATGCCGTATAATTTCACAATGTTATCAACAAATGTCCGAGCCAGAGTTTTGGCATTGGGTAAACCAGAAAATGGAATAAAGTGTCCCATCTTACTGAAGCAGTCGACCACCACCAAAATCACCGTCATCCGCGAAGAACTGGGCAAATCGGTAATAGAGTCCATGGACAAGTGCATCCAGGGAAGGGATGGGATGGACAAAGGAAGAAGAGATCCTGAGGGCCGAGTATGAGTCACTTTGGCATGTGCACAGGTCTCACAAGCTGCCACATAGCCCTCAACACTCTTACGTAAACCCGGTCACCAGAATCTCTGAGAAACAAGATCAACAGTGGATCTGTTCCCAGGGTGTCCAGCAAGGACAGTATCATGATGTTCCTTAAACACCTTGTGACGAAGCTCAGAAGGAACAAGCAACCTCCCTGGGGGACAGGAATCAGGTGCCTCTCCCTGAACTTCCAACACCTCCGCCTCCAGTTCAGGATAGAGGGCGGATACAACCACCCAAATCAGCCAAAATCAGATCAGGATCCTCAGTATCACCCCCCCTACCCCAGGGAAGCTACGCAACAAGGCATCCGCCTTGACATTCTTGACCCCAGGGCGAAAAAGTGACAATCAAATTAAATCTGGTAAAAAACACCAATGACGCGAATCCTAAAAGGCCAAATTAATGGCCAGCAACTCTCTATTGCCCACATCATAATTTATCTAGGCAGAAGAGAGTTTTTTCGAAAAAAAAAGCACAAGGGTGCAATTTGCCAGGAGAAGGACCCTGCGACAGAACTGCACCAACTCCCACTTCTGATGCGTCCACCTCAACAATAAATGGCTAAGACACATCAGGCTGCACCAAAATGGGAGCAGAAGAAAAACATTTATTATTTATTTATAGTGGAAAAAGCATGTAACGCCTAGGCTTTTCATATCAGTACAGCCAGTACATCTGGATCGCAGCCGAGTCCAGCAGTCGTAGCACACTCTGACAGTGTTACCTCACAATGTCTGCCTTTCCTCCAGACTGAGACACACCTAAGATCCAGTAGCAGGATTAAATAGGATCCCTGGACATGAGCATGCCTCAAGTCCCGGACTGGAACCTGGGGAATAGACACCCACCCAACACATTGCCTGTTCCCAGTAAAAGCCCACCCTGAACTAGCTGAACCAGCTACACTATCTATATGGTGTCCCCCAACTACTTTAGTGGACACCTGGACTAGGGCTTTAACTCCACCAAGGCGGGACACCTTGGTGACACATTCCTGGTATAAGCAAGCTGCTTTAGAATACTTCCTGCAACATTCTGGGTGACACATATCTCCCCTCATAAATGACTCCTGTCACTGTCTCACAACGCTAATACACGGCACAAAAGGCTTCACAAGAAATAACTGCACCGCAGAGCGGCAAATGTATTCTTTTCTTTTTCCGCTAAAACACCCCACAAAAGTCTTTACAACAGATTACTGCACCGCAGAGCAGCAAATGTATTTTTTTCTTTTTCCGTTAAAACACCCCACAAAAGCCTTTACTACAGATAAGTGCACCGCAGAGCAGCAAATGCATTTTTTCTTTTTGCGCTAATACACGTCACAAAAGGCTTTACAAGAAATAACTGCACTGCTGAGCGGCAAATGTATTTTTTCTTTTTGCGCTAATACACGTCACAAAAGGCTTTACAAAAAATAACTACACCCCTGAGCGGCAAATATATTAAAGGGCAAATAAGATGTAGAAATATTTCCGTGTAATAAACCCTGTTGATGCCTGTATCAAACACCCTAATAAGAAAGGTTTGCTGGAATTATAGAGCTGTATAATGGCAATTTGGGTGCCCAGTCAGTGCTGCAAGGTCTAATAGCAATGTTCCTATTACCTAGGTTGTCACCTCCCCGAATGAATTCTGTTCAACAGAAATGCTATGGAATGATTCCTCCCTATCCTTTCCCTACACCTTGAATAATCTTTCCCTGCACTTGTAAATCATTTTTTTTTATCACACAATGAAGTTTTTTCTATCACTGTCCCAAGCGCCTGCAGACACGTCTCTCCCTGCAAGTACGCTGGTGAATGGCAGAATCTAAGATGGCTGCCGCATTTATAGGGCTGTGACATAACAGGGCTGGCTGGCTTCTGATTGGCTGATGCATGTCAGTATGGGTGATCCCACCTCCCAGAGTTCCTTTCTCCATGCCCTCACACATGCAGCAGCCATTTTAAGAAAAATGTGATTTGTTACCACGAAGCGCGAGGAAATTCGCATTCAGTGCAAATCGAATTTTTTCTGAAATGCGTAACGAATTCCACTTTGTCAGCTTCGATTCGCTCATCTCTATTGATGGGGCATGTTGTTACACATTCTGAAGTTGTGCTCTGGATGTGACCCATTGTCAATTTATTTATACATTTCAAGGAGGAATTACAATTTACAGAGGAACATTTTATTTAATGGAGAAAACATGTTGTTACTAAACAGACATGTAAGGAGAGCTAGCAGCTCCTTGCTTTCCCAGGCTTATGTTCACATGTCAAATCTGAGGACTTCTGTCTTCAGATGTGCTACAGATTTACAGTATGCTCTGCTGCAAACTTCACAAGGTGCGGTTCTCAGGTGTAGTAGATAAAATGACCAATGGTTAATTGTGCATCTAGAATAGAGGAAGGATATGAAGCTGCTATGGAGTGGCAGTCTTTACCACCACAAAAAACACATTATTGCTTGGGGGCCCCGTCAGAGATAATGCAGCAGAAATCACAGATAATGTAGTAAATGTTACCTGCAGTCCTATGTAGCACCAAGTAGATGTCACCTGCAGTCATATGTGACACCACAGATAAAACAGTGATAACTCTCTGAATACAGATAATACGGTATACATTACCTGCAGTCCTATGCAACACCACAGATATCAGTGATAAACGCTCTGACTATTTTAATGTAGATGTCACGTGTAGTTCTAAGTAACACCGCAGATAACACAGTGATAACTCTCTGAGTACAGATAAAGCAGTAGACTAGAGATGAGCAAAGTTTTCAAAAATTCAAATCGGACGCCAAATTTATTTTTGACGAAGCACGTTAAAAAACAGCTATTTCCCAGCCGCAGAGAGCCTGTACATTGGTGTACAACATTGTGGATTGCAGAAACATGCATAGGTAGTCCACTGGGGTAGTGAAACAGTTACTTTGCATTAGTATGATTCACTCTTAGAATCACTTCACACTTCACTTATGTGGTCACTTACGGGGCCAAAACAGTGCAAATAACTTGAGTATGAACTTATCCTTATAGGTCAATGTTAGCCTCAGGTATGAAGAACTGTGCAATGGCCAAAGATTGTACTATAGAGTGAAAGAGTGCACTTCTTTTACACCATCAGCTGATTCCACATACATTTCTACAGAACCAGTTCAGTTACACGCTGAAACACGTAGTGGCCCCATGACAGTGGAGTGGAGAGTTAGCATTAAGTTTGTGTTGAATTCATGGTTTATTTTTCCCTTCTTCTGATTCATCACAAGAACATACCCAAAAAAACAGATCTTGTCTTTTCAGCATCCGCCTTCAAACGGTCAGCATTTGGTCAGTAATCCATCAGTATTGCTAAGGCCAAAAAAACAGAAGAGGATCCAAAACAGAGATGCCACATCTTCTGTGTTTTGTAGCCACTCCTGATTTTGGCTTCCAAATCATGAGCATATCCTGATGCAAAATAGGAACTGTTTGATACAGGCCTTACGGATGCTCCAAAGACAACAAGGCCAAACAGGGACACAAGTGGCCCCATCACAGAGTGGGGAGGGTGTCAACCACATGAGGAGTCAACATAGTGGCCTATTCACAGTATGGTGAGGGTGGAAACCGCATGAGGAGTCAACATAATGGCCCAGTCACAGAGTGGTGAGGTCGCAACCGCATGAGGAGTAAACATAGAGGTCATTCACAAAATGGGAAGGTGGCAACTGCATGAGGAGTCAACATAGTGGCCTAGTTAAAGAGTGGTGAGGTGACAACCAATTGAGGAGTCAACATAATGGCCCAGTCACAGAGTGGTGAGGTGGCAACTGCATAAGGAGTCAACATAGTGGGCCAGTCACAGAGTGGGGAGGTGGCGGGCAACAGCAGTGGCAGTAACAGCACAAGATGGTGGGTGGCAGTAGAATAACATGGCAGCAACGGCAGCAGCTGTGTGGCACCAGGCAGGTGGCAGCATCAGAATAGTGGCTGAAGCAGGTGGCCAGAAGAAACAAGTTTGGGTGTGGCATCCAGAATGATCTAGTCTGATACATCTGGCACTGCCGTGTGGAAATCCTGGCTGATTCATGCCTGATTCATCGTTACAAAGGTCAGTCTCTCCACATTTTAGGTGGAAAGGCAAGTTCTCTCTGGGGTAACTATGCCACCCGCTGCACTAAACACCTGCTATGATGCCACACTACTGGCCGGGCAGGAAAGCTTGCCCATGGCAAACTTTGCCCAGTAGAGGCCACAAATCAAGTTTGGCTACCCAGTAGTCCAGGGGATCTTGGATGCGGGGTGGCAGGGTGCAGTCTAAGTATATCACCACCTGCTGTTTCAGGTTCTGCTCCATGCGCTGCTGCTGCTGTTGCTGGGTGGTTTCTTCAGTAGGCGGGTCGGGGTCTTCTACCTGGTCTTCTTCATCACCCTCTAACTCCTCCTGCTGTCACTTGTGCAGAAAAACCACCCATTTATGTATACATTGCTTATGCATGAATCTTCCCCTCCTCCTCTGCCAGTTCAGCCCCCACAGGGCTCAGGTGGCCAAGAGATATCTCCTGTCCACTGTCCAGCCATATTTATTAGCATCTGCTCCAGGACGTGAAGGAATGGAATGATGTTGTTCATTCAGTAGTCCTGGCAACTGAGAAATAAAGTGTCCTCCTCAGAGGGCCTGATCAAATAGCAGGTGTCATGCATGAGCTGCCACTGGCTAACGTCTAAATTACACAGGAGAGTGCTCCTGTCCGCCTGCATCATCAAGAAATCATTTATGGCCTTCCTTGCATATCAGGCGATGTTGGGGAACGCTATTATGCCTTTGCAGCACAAGGAGGGAGTGTTTTTCAGTGTAAAAGTGGCTGAAGTGCATGCACAGTTTCCTGGCCATTTTCAGGATGTCTTGCAGTTGGGTGGAAGACTTCAGGAACCGTTTGACAACCAGGACGCATGGGCCAGTCCTCCTTGACACAACACTGACATAATATTCTTCCTGTTGTTGGTGACCATGGGTCCAACTATCAGTAGGCAAAGAGAGAGACACAATTCGATTTCCTCTTGGTAGACACGGAGCAGTTCCTCCCTCAGGGTCACTCCGTTCGCATAGGCAAACCAGGTGAAGAACAACGTGAGACCGCCATGCTCTGCATAGGTGGTATACTGGAGGAGCACTCCGAAATGTGCCTGCAATGGAGGCTGAGGACAAGGTGGAGTATGAGGAGGCAAAGGAGGACATTGGTGCAGGACTCACAGCTTGAGAATGAGGAGGCGGCAGTGCCATCACCTTGCCAAGTTGCTGCTGTGGCTGGGCAGGAACCATATTTACCCAGTGGGCCGTAAAGCACATATATTGTTCTTAGTTAAAGCTCCACATGTTGATGCTGCCATGAACTTTAACAGACATCGACAGGCTAAAGGACTGTCCCACCTTCTGTTCAAAATACAGTACATGTGCAGGGCCTGTACAGCCTTTTTGGATAAGTAATGACAGCTTGGGACTCACCACCTTGGCTTAGCACAAGCCATCAGTTCTCTGAAAGGTGCAGAATCAACTACATGGAAAAGGAGGGATTTTAGTACCAGCAACTTTGCCAGAAGCACATTCAGCTTCTGCACAGTTGGATGAGTGCATGAATATTGTTGTCTTTTTGCAGTAGCCTCAGTGATTGATTGCTGACGAAACGAGTGATGAGCAGGAACATCAGGACCAGTAGATGCTGGGAAGGAAACATAGCTCCCTTCTGCTGATGTGACGGAGCTTTGACTGCTGGAGAAGGGGTGCGGGCCACTGGGTGATGCAACTGTTGCTGCGTCAGGCTGTACCGCTACATTAGCGCCATGGTTTTCCCAGGACACTTTATGGTGATGCTGCATGTGCCAATATTGCCAGCCTGGCCACGCTTACCCTTCTGCCCACAGATTCTACAAATGGCCACTCTGACGTCCTCCGTTGGCTTGATGAAAAGTTCCCACACTAGTGAGTATAGCATTTCCTTATCACCACTCCATGCTGATTGCCTGGAAATAGAATCCACAGAAACAGATGATGGCTTGACTCTCAATTGCACCTTAACTCTCACAGGTACATAGATTGCTGCTTTACCCTGTGTATTGATGCATTAATTATGTACAGTATGTACGTATGTTGGTTAATTAAACGGAATGATCCCCCCCCAAAAAATACAACCAAATACAACCATGCGGAAATAATTTTATGGAAACGGACAATTAAGGCTTAACGCTCAAGTTCACTGTAACAATCACTGCTAGATTGCTGCTCTACCCTGTGTATTAGGCCTCATGCACACGACCGTATGTATTTTGCAGTCTGCAAAAAACGGATACGCAAAAAATACAGATGATGTTCGTGTGCATTCCGTATTTTGCAGAACGGAACAGTTAGCCCCTAATAGAACAGTACTATCCTTTTCCGTAATGCAGACAATAATAGGACATGTTCTATTTTTTGCGGAAAGGAAATACAGGTATACGGAAATGGAATGCACACAGAGTAACTTCGTTATTTTTTTGCGGATCCATTGAAATGAATGGTTCCGTATACGGTCTGCAAAAAAAATTTAATTGACCCGGAAATAAAATATGTTCGTACTAATGAGGACTTATAGTAATAACATATATATATGCTGGTTTAATGAAATTTAACAATCCCCCCCCAAATTTTATTCCAACTGTATGGGAATGGAATTCACGGAAGCAGACAACACTCACAGGTAGATTGCTGCCCTGCCCTGTGTATTGCTGTAGTAATCACTTATATATGCTGGTTTAATTTAGAGATGGGACGGGGGATTCATCGAATCCACGAATCCCTCGAATCTTGCTGGATTCGTGGGATTCGTAGACTCGAATCCCGATGTAATTTACCGGATACGAATCCAACGAATCCCGGTGGGGTCCAGACTGGTGGCGGCGGTGGCAGGGCACAGCAGGAGATGAGCACTTCGCTGCTGCGGCAGGGGAGGGAGAGGCATCTCCTTTCCCTGTTCCTCTGATAGGCTGCCGGCACAAGGCCCGCAGCCTATCAGAGGCCGATGCCGTACATCGCGGGACACAGGCCAGAAGAGGCCTGCATCGCAACGAAGGTAAGTAAACGTTTTTTGTTTTTTTATCTGTTACTGGCACATTGGGGGGGGGGGGGTGAGAGGCACTATGATACTACTGGCACATTGGGGGGGAGGAACTATGATACTGGCACATTGGGGGGGGGAGATGGCACTATGATACTGGCACATTGGGGGGGAAGGCACTATGATACTGGGACATTTGGGGGGGAGAAGGCACTATGATACTGGCATATTGGGGGGGAGATGGCACTATGATACTGGCACATTATGGGGGGAGATGGCACTATGATACTGGCACATTGGGGGGGAGATGGCACATAATACTGGCACATTGGGGGGGAGATGGCACTATGATACTGGCACATTGGGGGGGTAGATAGCACTATGATACTGCCACATTATGGGGAGAGATGGCACTATGATACTGGCACATTATGGGGGGAGATGGCACTATGATACTGGCACATGGGGGGAGATGGCACTATGATACTGGCACATTATGGGGGGGAGATGGCACTATGATACTGGCACATTATGGGAGATGGCACTATGATACTGGCACATTATGGGGGGAGATGGCACTATGATACTGGCACATTGGGGGGGGAGATGGCACTATGATACTGGAACATTGGGGGGGAGATGGCACTATGATACTTGCACATTATGGGGGGAGATGGCACTATGATACCGACACATTATGGGGGGAGATGGCACTATGATACTGGCACATTGGGGGGGAGATTGCACTATGATACTAGCACATTATGGGGAGAGATGGCACTATAATACTGGCACATTGGGGGGGGAGATGGGACTATGATACTGGCACATTGGGGGGGAGATGGCACTATGATACTGGCACATTATTGGGGGATATGGCACTATGATACTGGCACATTATGGGGGTAGATGGCACTATGATACTGGCACATTGGGGGGGAGATGGCACTATGATACTGGCACATTATTAGGGGGAGATGGCACTATAATACTGGCACATTGGGGGGGAGATGGCACTATGATACTGGCACATTGGGGGGGGGGAGATGGCACTATGATACTGGCCCATTGGGGGGGGTGGCACTATGATACCGGCACATGGGGGGGAGGAGAGAGGCACTCCGCACTTGGTACTGGCACATGTGGGGGGTGGGAGGAGAGAGGCACTTGATACTGGCACATGGGGAGGAGAGAGGTACTTGATACTGGCACATGATTAGGGGGGCATCTATGGGGACACTTACTGGCACATTATTGGGTGGCACTATGGGGGCATCTACTGAGGCCACAAAGAAGGGGTATTTTATATGGGGGCTCTGTGTTGTACTAGTATTATCAGGGGTATTATCTGTTTCTGCAGTATAGTATTGGGGAGCACAGCGGAACAGTATTGGGGGTGTTAGGATGATTTGTCCAGAAGATGGGAGGATGATGGAAAAGTAGTAAACTAAGATTTTTTTTTTGTCAAACTGCAAAGATGAAAAATGTTGGTCTGGTCTGAAGGTCTAAAAGGAAAAGATGAGGAAAGAGACCATGTACATCAAAGGAGACATCACTGGATGTAAGAGGTATGGGGCGATGTATTACCCTGTATTTCTGTAGTGATAGGAGCAGGGGCATAATGATCGCGGTCATAGAGGGTGCGACCATGACTGGGGGGTGGAGGCGGAGGTTCAGACAAACTGACGCGGTCTGACTTTGTTTCTTACACCGTTCACACAATTCTTATGTACAGGATTCATAGGATTCGAGATTTGAAAGATTCGATATATTCGAGAACCTTTTCGGATTCGGATTTGAAAAAAATTTGATTCGTCCCACCTCTAGTTTAATTAAATTGAACAAGTCCAAGAAAATATATAATTTCAACCATGTGGAAACAGAAAATATGGAAACAGACAATTAGTTCTGACCCTTAATAATACAGGTATGTGCTGGTTTATTTAAAATCAACTATTTAGCCTAATATTTTGTTGAAAATGTTATAGATATAGGGCACCTCCCTGCCTCCTGCAGCATTGATTGGCTCATCCAGGCTGTCTGTCAGTCTAGGAGCCAATCAGGGCAAGACCTCCTCTTCACTTTCTCACAGGGGCATGTGAGACCCCTTCTTTTTCCTCCCTAGTGCATTTTTCCAGCCGACATGTGCACTAAAATGGCACCACGCGCTGAAAATATTTGGGTTCGTCTGCTGTCGAAAAATAGCAAAGTTTGGACCAAACCTGGTTCAGTCAGAACTGGTTCCCACATACTTACACAATATAGTACTAATATTATATATAACCTCACAGACACTGTTTTATCAGCATTTGATCCTTTGTGTAATATATTGTATTATTACCTCACAAACACTGTAGGAATACACTGTCCCCCAGAATCCACCCTAGGACCAGCCTACCTAGCATTAATTGCTGGAACCTCTTCAACAGCTCACACATATGATTTATTTTTTTCTCATTCAGCATGTGCAGTGTGCATTATTTTTTTTTATTTTTTTGTAGATTTATCTTCAATTATGCATGATTTAGAACATATCAGCAAATACATATTACAGACCATGTAATATGGTGTTCTCCTGGTATCACGTACAGACCATGTAAAATTGAGTGTTTCTGGCATCAAGTACAGACCATGCTTCTGACATCACGTACAGACCATGCAAACCATCAGAGTATGCCTTGGATATTTCCTCACATCATTTGAAATTACACGCCATGGTGGGTGTCTCTGGCATCAGATATGTTACATGCCATGATGACTTCAGGATGAATGTTCATGGCCTCATTTTTGCACCCTATAGGGGCTGGTGTTTGATACTCTGCACACCATGATGGCGTCAGGTATGTTCCTAGCCCTGGATTCTGACCTTGGTATCTGGGGTATTGCACACTATAAATATACAGGCACAACCCCCCATCATCGCTAGTATCCCTCCATACATGGCTATTGGGAAACAATTGCATTGTGATCTACTGCTGGCATTGTGCCTTGATACTGCTAGATGTACTACTACTCCATCAACATTTGCTGGCCAATGCACCTGCATCCACACTCCTGCCTTGCACCGTGCCAATACGCCTAACACCAAGGACACCCCAACTACAACCAGGAAGGAGCCCCAAAGCCAAGGGAAGAAAGGGTGTGCATCCTATCACTGCACGGCTCTTGGGAGCATCAGTGTGAGGATTGCCAGTGTGTTCCGTGTGCACAAATATCATTTCTAGAGCCAATGCAAACCCATCCTCCACTCACATCAGGAGTTTTATGGAAGTAACAAAAGTCTAGCGCAGGTTGTGCAGTATATGCCATTAACCTCTTTCCAGTAACTTGGCTATAGATGCATGTAACGTTTCCATATCCTCCCTTTAGAAGACTTTTACTCATACTCTTTCTCATGTTGGCAAACAGAAAATTTAAACAGAAACTTTTTCAGTTGCCTTCTATCATTATCTGAAGATCCTCCTCTGATATCTGCAGAGATTGTGGTTCCTTTTAAAAGGGACTGGAACTAAAATGGCAAACAATAATTCTTCTTGTGACTTAAGTTTGTGTTTGCTATATACAGTTGTGGCCAAAAGTTTTGAGAATGACACAAATATTAGTTTTCACAAAGTTTGCTGCTAAACTGCTTTTAGATCTTTGTTTCAGTTGTTTCTGTGATGTAGTGAAATATAATTACACGCACTTCATACGTTTCAAAGGCTTTTATTGACAATTACATAACATTTATGCAAAGAGTCAGTATTTGCAGTGTTGGCCCTTCTTTTTCAGGACCTCTGCAATTCGACTGGGCATGCTCTCAATCAACTTCTGGGCCAATTCCTGACTGATAGCAACCCATTCTTTCCCAATCACTTCTTGGAGTTTGTCAGAATTAGTAGGTTTTTGTTTGTCCACCGCCTCTTGAGGATTGACCACAAGTTCTCAATGGGATTAAGATCTGGGGAGTTTCCAGGCCATGGACCCAAAATGTCAACGTTTTGGTCCCCGAGCCACTTAGTTATCACTTTTGCCTTATGGCACGGTGCTCCATCGTGCTGGAAAATGCATTGTTCTTCACCAAACTGTTGTTGGATTGTTGGAAGAAGTTGCTGTTGGAGGGTGTTTTGGTACCATTCTTTATTCATGGCTGTGTTTTTGGGCAAAATTGTGAGTGAGCCCACTCCCTTGGATGAGAAGCAACCCCACACATGAATGGTCTCAGGATGCTTTACTGTTGGCATGACACAGGACTGATGGTAGCGCTCACCTTTTCTTTTCCGGACAAGCCTTTTTCCAGATGCCCCAAACAATCGGAAAGAGGCTTGATCGGAGAATATGACTTTGCCCCAGTCCTCAGCAGTCCATTCACCATACTTTCTGCGGAAGATCAATCTGTCCCTGATGTTTTTTTTGGAGAGAAGCGGCTTCTTTGCTGCCCTTCTTGACATGAGGCCATCTTCCAAAAGTCTTCGCCTCACTGTGCGTGCAGATGCGCTCACACCTGCCTGCTGCCATTCCTGAGCAAGCTCTGCACTGGTGGCACTCCGATCCCGCAGCTGAATCCTCTTTAGGAGACGATCCTGGCGCTTGTTGGACTTTCTTGGACGCCCTGAAGCCTTCTTAACAAGAATTGAACCTCTTTCCTTGAAGTTCTTGATGATCCTATAAATTGTTGATTGAGGTGCAATCTTAGTAGCCACAATATCCTTGCCTGTGAAGCCATTTTTATGCAACGCAATGATGGCTGCACGCGTTTCTTTGCAGGTCACCATGGTTAACAATGGAAGAACAATGATTTCAAGCATCACCCTCCTTTTAACATGTTAAGTCTGCCATTTTAACCCAATCAGCCTGACATAATGATCTCCAGCCTTGTGCTCGTCAACATTCTCACCTGAGTTAACAAGACGAATACTGAAATGATCTCAGCAGGTCCTTTAATGATGACAGCAATGAAATGCAGTGGAAAGTTTTTTTGGGATTAAGTTAATTTTCATGGCAAAGAAGGACTATGCAATTCATCTGATCACTCTTCATAACATTCTGGATTATATGCAAATTGCTATTATAAAAACTTAAGCAGCAACTTTTCCAATTTCCAATATTTATGCAATTCTCAAAACTTTTGGCCACGACTGTACAAGTCTGTTCTACAAACATCTTAAAGGGGTATCCCACATGCACATAGCAGCTCCATTTATTTCTATGGTAGTTCCAGGGATAGTAGAGTAAAGCGCTTGGCTATCTCTGGAATTCTCCTAAAAATTAATGGAGCGGCCATGCGCATGTGCGACTGGCCACTCCATTATTTTCAGGGGGGCTGCAGGGGGTACAGGGCCCCCATTCTTGGGGTCCCAGCAGATGTGGATAGGGGATAACTTGAAACAACTGGAATAGCTCTTTAGGAAATGCAATCTTAATTTCCAGTATCCAGTATTTTAGAGGGAGAGATTGAAGTTCACACTGTTGTTTTTGCAGATAAATGTATTCTATAACAGGGATCAGCAACCTTTGGCATTTCAGCTGTTGTGAAATGACAATTCCCAGCAGGCTCAAATAGGTTCTGTGGGAGCTTTGAGAAGAGCAGAGCAAGTGGACATGCTGGGAGTCGTAGTTTCACAATAGCTGCCACAGGTTGCCTACCCCTGTTCTATGAGATGACAGGAGAAGACATAGTATACAATCTAAGATGGGGTCCTTCAGAGGTCCTCTAAAATCCATTAATGTTGGTTCCACAAAGTTGGCATTTTGATACCACAGTTCAGGGCTGTGTAGTAGGAGTCAGAGCTCGTTTTGGGTTGAGTTGGAGTTGGTAGAGTTGTACGGACTCCAACTCCAGCCTAGAAAAAATGTATCTTATTAATATATTATATTTAATTTCGTTTTAATAAAAAGCATAGCAATCTTAAACATAAATAGGTTCAACATTCTGTCAATCTAAGACTCCTATCTATCAAAATCAGCAATAGTAGGGTGTTTTAGTAGTGAATCGTGATATAAAATGTGTTCTCGTTTCTCCTCTTTTCTCCCTGTCCATTATACTAGGTATCTTCATGCTGCAACAAGACCCTTAGTAACAGTGCCTGAAACTGTACTGCACATGCTCAGTAGTGGAGGCCCTCCTCTAAGAACAAGAGGAAGGAAGTTCACCAATGCCTGCAGTCACTTCAGAGCTACTAGACAGGACAGGAAGACAGTATTAAACTTTCAACAAACATTGCATTAGTCAGTAGTCCAGTGTGTGTACATGAGGAATATTACTGTTTCTGGACATTATATGACTTGTGCTGGTTGCAGAGTGCTATTGCATTTGTATTTTTGCGTTTGTATATGTATTTCGCCATAGCGATGTGCACCTGCATACAGGGTTGTGCTGACTGAATCCCCCACATTTTTTCTTTGTATTATATGACTTGTATCTACCACTTTTAGCAATTTACCCCTGTGCGTGTTGAATGTCTAGTTTGTAGTTTTCCTAGATATGGTGGGTGGAGACTAATTCTCATCCTCTGTCCACACAGAAAGTAGAGGAGAAGCTGCTTTCTAGCCTCTTACTCTCTATTACAGATTAAGTGCAACCACTGTGTCTCAAACTGGAAAACATCACAAAGCTGGAATCCAGATTGAAAGCAGATGACATACAAGGCAGGACAAAGAGACATAGACTTTGAAAGTGTTCAGACTTGGATCAAGACTTCAGGATCCCAAACAAACAGAGAAATGGGCTTGGAACTTGTTCAGACTTGAATAAAGACTTTGTGAACGCAAATATACAGACATATGGACTTAGAACATAGAGCAATAAAACACCACAAGTAATCCACGCCCAGTTTGCAACCAATAGAGACGAATGTGCACTTACACACCAACACATGGCCCTAGATATACATCCACAATATACGGCATCCAGGTCACATGGAATACAATGGCGCACAATGAGCAGACAATGTCTCTTTAGTGTTTCTCCTTCAGTTCTGTCTTATTCTGTTGTTTCTAACACCTTCCTCTACCCTCTCCATAGACTTGTATGGACAAATGTAACCTGATACATCACCATAGCTGATCTGTCCTAGATGGATTCAAAGAAAGTTATAAAACAAAAAAAAAGCAATTAGCAGGAATGATTAGGGAAAGATAAACTGCTGATAACATGATAACTATATACAGGCAGTGCAAGTGCCAATGGATGATAAAACATCCATCAACGCTAGTTTGCACAGCCTGATTACTGAACAAAATGTGGGAGGAACAATTCATTCCTCATTCTCTTCTATTCATTATCATGCATCTTTTATCCTGATGAAAGATGCCAAGCAGCCGATGAACGAGCATTTGTTTTTTTATCGGCTGATCGGTCACTCAAATATATGAACCAATTATCACAAACTTAATGATTGCTTGTTCCAGATAATTTGGCAATAACTATGTAGTTTTGGGCGTGAATATTCGAATCGCTAATTTTAATCGCAAATTTTGCCACTTTGATAATATTATAGTTTTTTTTTCATCAGTAACCTCCCTTCTTGCTTGTGGGCCAATGAGAAGGCTGCAATGTCTTTTTCTGAGCTTAGCAACATCCCTAGCAACCAATAGGAAAGTTGCCTACCCCTTACTATATAAGAACCTCCCCAGCAGCCATTTTCTGTAGTTTTATGTAGTTCTGAGAGAGAGAGAGCAGTGGCATTACTGTGCTCTGTGCTTTACTGTTTAATTACATTAGATAGTTAGTTAGCTTATATATCTAATACAGATAGTTAGTGGTAGATAGTCAGTGTAGGTTATTTCCTGATATAGTGTAGCTGATAGGTTCGGGTGCGGGGTGTTAGGTAGTGTGATAAGTTCTGCTGTCCATACATGCATGCTACAGACATAGTGCTGTGATGTCACAAGTTCACAACAATACTTAGTGCACCAATCATTAATATGTAGTCAGACCTGCTAAAATGTGAAGTTGCACGTATTGCGCCAAAATATGCACATCAGTAAGATTTGTGTAATCGCAAATATATTGCAGTACTCTATCTGCATATAAAGCTATTGTAATGTTCTGCCGTGCCGACCATTTTCTCCAGTCTCAGGAAACTTCTAGCAGCTTGAAAAATGTAGCAACAGTGACCCATGCCTGTATTGCGCGCTCAATATGTGCATATTACATTGCCGATTTTCGCAAATAATTGCAAATTCTCGAATTCGCAAATATATGACAGATATTCGCCCAAATATTCGAGAAATATCGCAAATTAAAATATTGCCCCTGCCACTCATCACTATAACTATGCTGTCTAATAGGCCCATAACAAAATATATTACAAATATTCTTATGGTCGCTTGTACTACTCATTTATGCTAAGTTGTGTGAAAAGTTAGTGACCGTTTAAGGAGGCACTAAATATAGCATCTGCACTTTTAAATGTTTATTGCATTCTCATATAGACTTGCGGTTGATTCTCTGCATTTTCAGGACATACATATATAAATACGTAAAGTTATCGGACTCTGACACTTTGCTCTCTTTTCTTACAGAAATATGGAGGGTGGTCCCTCAGGGGAAAAAAAGGTGCAGTGGCACCCACCCCCAGTACTGCTCGGCAGTTAAGACTATATGAAACAAAGGGGGCAGCAACGTGTTAAAACCTAACTTTTAATGTTAAAGATTAAGATCCCTGAAATGGGAAAAAGGACCCCTTACAGACAAACAATACAGACAACAGCAAGGAACCTGGTGTGCCAGGTCGCCTTTGGTCGAGTCCACAATGCCGCCTCTGAACAGGGCGGAAGTGGGACTGATAGACCAATAAACATAAATAAAGTTAAGACCACGGGGGTGTGCCTAAAGGTCTGTAGACATGCCAATAGGCAAAGAAAAGGGTAGGTCTTACCAGTGGAGGACAATCTGGACCCACTCGTGCGGTACACAAACAGAGGTGGTTCTTAAGCTTGAACGAATCCTCCGGTGGGTGGTTACTCTGTGATGGAGGGCCACAGGGAGAATCTATCCCTGTTTATGCCCTACTTGTCCTGTTGTGCCCTAAAGTAAGCCTCCTAACACTGGGTCCTATCCCCGCAAGGGGTGGCCCCGTCCGGAACCTGACCCTAAATTAATTACCCTAGGTGGACACCCAGGGACAGGGAAAGTGGCCCTGTTAAGGGCAGGGAAGATGGACCCGGGGTGTATCAAAAGGTAAAGGTGGTGAAAAGCTTATATGGCGATATACTCTGTCCCTACGCGTTTCATATGGGAATATATCTGCATCTTAAGGAAAAGGCCTCTAACTATGGAAGACCCCATAACTCATCAGGGGACAAGGGTCTTAGATAGAGGGAGAACCCCCACTCCTACAACAACTATATGGTTTAGACAGAGGGGAAGGGGGGGAGAAATTGTAGTGGCGCAGACTTAGAAGGACGTTTTAGTCCTATTCAACCTAGGCACCTGTAGAGTGGAAAACATGAAAAGGAATCCAATCAGGGTGAGGGACTAGCTGGGACGAGTGGGTCCAGATTGTCCTCCACTGGTAAGACCTACCCTTTTCTTTGCCTATTGGCATGTCTACAGACCTTTAGGCACACCGCCGTGGTCTTAACTTTATTTATGTTTATTGGTCTATCAGTCCCACTTCCGCCCTGTTCAGAGGCGGCATTGTGGACTCGACCAAAGGCGACCTGGCACACCAGGTTACTTGCTGTTGTCTGTATTGTTTGTCTGTCTTTAAGTGATCTTAATCTTTAACATTAAAAGTTAGGTTTTAACACGTTGCTGCCCCCTTTGTTTCATATTCTCTTTTCTTACAACATTGCCAACTACACATACATTTATACACAGCAAAGAGTGTTGAGAAAGGTTCCAGTGTGTACCGAAACGTTGCTACTGGTGAATAAATCAACACTTTTTTACTGAAGAAAGTGCCGTGGATATTTTCGATTATATATATATATATATATATATATCATGCATTAATGTTGTACAATTGTTTTTAGGAAAAACAATTGTCATTTGGATTGTGAATGCACAATTTAAAAAACTGACAATGTCAAAGAAGCTTCCCATGAAATTAGCTGTATTTGAATATTACACTATAACTGTGGAAAACATTTTTTGTCAGTGTATGACATAAATGATCCAGATGAAAATGCTCCTAAGAGAGCTTCCAATCTAAAGAGACATTAACAGCACTTTCATCCAGAACTATTCAAAGCAGGGAATTAGAAAGACCGCAGCAAAAGCAAGGATCCAGTGGCCAGCACTTCTGGCCAAGCAAAGGAGCAGAACATTTTGTTAGTGGTAAAGTTATAGTGACAATAACAGTAGATGCAGATTAAAAACAGATTATAGAGCTTGTTGTATAGAATGGTGTGTCTATAATAATTTTCACTGTGATATATTGTATAAATGAGCACTCCTCATCTGGTCTTATGCAGAACTTGGTATTTATTAGTTAAAAATATTCTTCAAAAAATAAAAAATAAAATATATGGTATAGATATAAGATATGCTAATAAAATGGCGTATACAGTTGCTTATTGGAATTCTCACACAGACATGTATTCAATACAAACTTAATTGCAATTGGTGCAAATGCTGGTGCAATAAGTGCATATGCAATAGAGGAATAAGTGGTTAAAAAGTTGTAAAAAATAAATAATAAATATAAAATAAAAATAAGGTAATTTATAAAAGGTAGTGTCCAATCTGTTTGGTGGACAAAATGATCCTGGTGGTAGTGAATTGGTTAGTGTAAGTATTCTTGATGGATAATCAAAAAAATCTAAAAGAGGAAAAATGGGTAAAAAATATATATATAAAAAATATATAGAGAAATATATAACAATGTGATAAGGAAAGTCCAGTGTCTTCTCCTATGGTAGTCTTGTAGTCTCCTTTGCTCTGTTGGATAATTGCGTCCTTCTATAGTGGTTAATATTGCCAACAGTAATGAATTGCTAAAGTTTATATTGCACAATGTCCCAATGGATTAGTGATGGTTAGTGGAGTTCTGTTGAATATTTTAAAAATATTTCGATACAGTAATATTCACACTTGTTAGGTGGATGAGTGTAACTTTCAGGCAGTGGGTTGTCAGGTCAGCCGTGGCGTCCCAAGTGGCCGCTGATAGCAACCTCAACTGCCGTTACCTGTCTGGTGTCTTCGCGGCTATCCTGCTTGTAGCCGCTCTTGTAAATCCGGCTCTCCTTCTCTAGTCTCGCGGTAGGACAGGCGCACGGTTGAGACATCAGTCTTTCAGTGTCCCATGTGTACAGTGACGATCCTGTTTTGGCCAATCCGCAGACAGGGTTTGCCATGATGACTGGAAGCGCTTCCAGGGATAAACAAATGGAATTATGTGTGATTATTCATATGTAGAATGCGGGCAAAGTCCTTATTCACAACATACGCGTTTCGGAGTCTGAAACTGACTCCTTCTTCAGTGGTTAATCTGCATTTGGCCATGGGGCTTTTATATATACCATCTTGAGATATACATAAAAGATGAAATGGATTGAGTGGATTTTTCTCATTCTTACTCCCTGTTTATATCAGGTGTTCATATTTACACTCTGGATTATCTTTTATCCTTATATGGAGATTCATATTCTCTTGTGTCACAAGATATAATTGATAGACTTGAAAAATGTGAAGAATGGCAAGTTGCGTTTTTGTTGCAGTAACGCCGCTTTTTTCTTTTTAGTTTGAAAGAAAGGAAATTCGGGCCGTATCTATTGTGTTGGGAATTCACTTTGTACATATAAAACACATTTGATGTACAAAGACATATGAAAACATATAAAATCATAAAAACATATAAAGTTGTATCTTAATAGTCTAAAAAATCTGTACCGGCGGTATATATTATCTACCCTCGCAGGGTAGACGCCAGTATCTCCGTATAAAAAACAAAACCATATGTATTACTGTCTTCATGTATAAGTCTGTTTGAATAATTTACGTATTAGTATTAACATAGAAACATAGAAACATAGAATGTGTCGGCATATAAGAACCATTTGGCCCATCTAGTCTGCCCAATATATCTGAATACTATGGATAGCCCCTGGCCCTATCTTATATGAAGGATAGCCATATGCCTATCCCATGCACGCTTAAACCCCTTCACTGTATTTGCAGCTACCACTTCTGCAGGAAGGCTATTCCATGCATCCACTACTCTCTCAGTAAAGTAATACTTCCTTATATTACTTTTAAACCTTTGCCCCTCTAATTTAAAACTGTGTCCTCTTGTGGTAGTTTTTCTTCTTTTAAATATGCTCTCCTCCTTTACCGAGTTGATTCCCTTTATGTATTTAAAAGTTTCTATCATATCCCCTCTGTCTCTTCTTTCTTCCAAGCTATACATGTTAAGGTCCTTTAACCTTTCCTGGTAAGTTTTATCCTGCAATCCATGTACTAGTTTAGTAGCTCTTCTCTGAACTCTCTCTAGAGTATCTATATCCTTCTGGAGATATGGCCTCCAGTACTGCGCACAATACTCCAAGTGAGGTCTCACCAGTGTTCTGTACAGCGGCATAAGCAGTTTACTCTTTCTACTGCTTATACCTCTCCCTATACATCCAAGCATTCTGCTGGCATTTCGTGCTGCCCTATTACATTGTCTTCCCACCTTTAAGTCTTCTGAAATAATTACTCCTAAATCCCTTTCCTCAGATACTGAGGTCAGGACTGTGTCAAATATTCTATATTCTGCCCTTGGGTTTTTACGCCCCAGGTGCATTATCTTGCACTTATCCACATTAAATTTCAGTTGCCAGAGTTCTGACCATTCTTCTAGTTTTCCTAAATCCTTTTCCATTTGGCGTTTCCCTCCAGGAACATCAACCCTGTTACATATCTTTGTGTCATCAGCAAAAAGACACACCTTCCCATCGAGGCCTTTTGCAATATCACTTATGAAGATATTAAACAAAATCGGTCCCAGTACAGATCCCTGTGGAACCCCACTGGTAACATGACCTTGTTTTGAATGTTCTCCATTGACTACAACCCTCTGTTGTCTGTCACTCAGCCACTGCCTAATCCACTCAACAATATGGGAGTCCATGCTCAATGACTGCAGTTTATTGATAAGTCTTCTATGTGGGACAGTGTCAAAAGCCTTACTAAAATCTAGATATGCGATGTCTACTGCACCTCCACCGTCTATTATTTTAGTCACCCAGTCAAAAAAATCTATAAGATTTGTTTGACATGATCTCCCTGAAGTAAACCCATGTTGTTTTTCATCTTGCAATCCATGGGATTTTAGATGTTCCACAATCCTATCCTTTAATAGGGTTTCCATTAATTTGCCTACTATTGATGTCAGACTCACTGGTCTATAGTTGCTCGATTCCTCCCTACTACCTTTCTTGTGAATGGGCACGACATTTGCCAATTTCCAATCTTCCGGGACGACTCCTGTTACTAATGATTGGTTAAATAAATCTGTTAGCGGTTTTGCCAGCTCACCACTAAGCTCTTTTAATAATTTTGGGTGTATCTCATCAGGCCCCTGTGACTTATTTGTCTTCACCTTAGACAGCAAACTTAGAACATCTTCCTCTGTAAAGATACATGCATCAAATGATTTATTAGTCATCCTTTCTAGTGGAGGTCCTTCTCCTTTTTCTTTTGTAAAAACTGAACAGAAGTATTCATTAAGGCAGTCGGCTAGCCCTTTATTCTCTTCTACATACCTTCCGTCCTTTGTTTTTAATTTAGTTATTCCTTGTTTTAATTTCCTTTTTTCATTTATATATCTGAAGAATGTCTTATCCCCTTTTTTCATAGACTGAGCTTGTTTTTTTTCTGCCTGCGCTTTAGAAGTTCTTATAACTTGCTTGGCCTCTCTCTGCCTAATCTTGTAGATTTCCTTATCTTCATTGCTCTGGTTTTTTTTATAATTACAAAATGCTAGCTTTTTATTTTTAATGATTTGGGCCACTTCTGCTGAGTACCACAGTGGTCTCTTCCTTTTTTTTGCTTTTACTGACAAGTCTAATGCAATTTTCTGTTGCCTTCAATAATGCACCTTTTAAGTAGTCCCATTTCTCCTGGACTCCATGTAATCCGTTCCAGTCTGATAAGGACTCATTTATGACTAATTTCATTTTTGAAAAGTCTGTTTTTCTAAAATCTAAAACTTTTGTTTTTGTGTGGTGGGACTCTTTCACAGTTCTTATATTAAACCACACTGACTGGTGATCACTAGATCCCAAGGTTTCGCCTACAATGACATCATATACCGAATCCCCATTTGTGAATACCAAATCCAAAATGGCCTCCGTCCGGGTTGGCTCCTCAACCACTTGTTGTAGAGATAACCCCAGTAGGGAATTTAGAATATCTGTACTCCTGGTAGAACTTGCTATTTTGGTTTTCCAGTTTATATCTGGAAGATTGAAATCTCCCATAATGATAACTTCTCCTTTCATTGTCATTTTAGCTATTTCTTCAACTAGTAGATCATCTAGTTCTTTAACTTGACCAGGTGGTCTATATATCACACCTACACGAGTTACTGCATGGTTAGCAAACTGCAACGTAACCCAAACTGACTCTATGTTGGCCTCACCAACTTGTATTAGGTTAGATTTAATGCTATCTTTCACATACAGGGCCACTCCTCCTCCTTTCTTGCCTTCTCTGTCTCTTCTGTATAAAGAGTACCCTGGTATGGTTATGTCCCAGTCATTTCTTTCATTAAACCATGTCTCCGTAACAGCCACTAAATCTACATTCTCAGATGCCATTATTGACCCAAGTTCATTGATTGTTTTACCTAAACTGCGAGCATTTGTAGACAGGACTCTGAGCTTATCATTTCTTAACCTCTGTGCTTCTGACCTGTTCTGGCATTGTTTCGGGGGGCAATTGGACTCTTTTATTTTCACTCTTTTGCCCCCCCTTCCTAGTTTAAATACTCTTCCGCAAATTCTTGGAGTTGTTCACTAAGTACATTTGTTCCTTTGAGAGAAAGATGCAAACCATCTTTTTTGTACAGTTCCTTTCTATTCCAAGTAGAGCTATCATGAGAAACAAAGCCAAATCCTTGCTCTTGACACCATTTACCAAGCCATATGTTGAACTCCTTTATGCGCCTCTGCCTATCATTCCGAACATTATGCACAGGCAGAACTTCAGAAAATGAAATGGTGGATGCAAAATCCTGTACGTCATTACCAAGTGTGATAAAAGATTTTTTCACCTCTGACACTTCATTGCAAGCCAGGTCATTTGTCCCTAGATGGACAAGAACATCCACGTCCCCTTCCTGCTTTGCTTGCTTAACAATATTAATAATACGTCTTCTATCTCTTCTAGCAGTAGCCCCAGGGAGACATCTCACAAAACCATTTTCTTTAAGCTCCACACTTCTTATGATTGAATCACCCAGCAACAGCTGCTTCCTTTGAGACTTCACTTTATCTTTTTTGTTGCATACATTAGACATAGGAGTCGATGATTTCTCACCCTCTGTGCTTGAGTCCATATCCATGTTGTCCTTACATTCTGAGAGTGCTGCAAATGAATTATGGAGAACCACCGACTGTGGGACATGTCTTCTATCCACCACTGTAAGTCTTCCAGAACCTACATTAACCCATCTGCCATTTCTGGGGGTCCTCTGTGGCAGTGGCATTGCAGCAGTCCTAGCTGGAGTTTGTTTAACAGATAATTTAAATATTTCAGATTTCAAAAATTCAATTTCCTGCTGCAGTAAGGAGAACTGTCTACAGATCTGACAGCATCCGAATCTCCAAAGAGTGGAACATGAAATAAATGCACAACAATTCCTGCACTGAACCAAGTCTGCCATTTTAAAGAGGAGAAAAAAAATAAATAAATTTAAATCAAACAAATCTTACCTTTTTTTTTTTTTTGTATTGTTTCCACCTTCCAGCCTACCTCCTGACTATCTCCTGCAATATCTCTTTACTGTACTTAATGTAGTACTTGAAGGTAGTACTTGCAGCTAATGAATTAGGCCAGCTAATGAGTCTGTCTCTATATATACACACACTGCTTCCCAAACTCCTCCCCCAGCAACAAATGTAACACCTTAGTGAGCTAGGCTCATTAGCAAACGCACAATAGCAAACAGCTGACCAAATTCCTTACCTCTTTTCAAGCAATGGTCAGAAAAAACAACACAGATGAGCCAGATGCAGACTCTAAGCCAATCTCTTGCAGTATGTCTTCAATCTCTTCAGTCTCCTGCAATATCTCTTTACTGTTCTTAATGTAGTACTTGAAGGTAGTACTTGCAGCTAATGAATTAGGCCAGCTAATGAGTCTGTCTCTATATATACACACACTGCTTCCCAAACTCCTCCCCCAGCAACAAATGTAACACCTTAGTGAGCTAGGCTCATTAGCAAACGCACAATAGCAAACAGCTGACCAAATTCCTTACCTCTTTTCAAGCAATGGTCAGAAAAAACAGCACAGATGAGCCAGATGCAGACTCTAAGCCAATCTCTTGCAGTATGTCTTCAATCTCTTCAGTCTCCTGCAATATCTCTTTACTGTACTTAATGTAGTACTTGAAGGTAGTACTTGCAGCTAATGTATTAGTTTTTTCATATGGTGATACTGGCGTCTATATATACACTGCTCAAAAAAATTAAGGGAACACAAAAATAACACATCCTAGATCTGAATTAATTAAATATTTTTCTGAAATACTTTGTTCTTTACATAGTTGAATGTGCTGACAACAAAATCACACAAAAATAAAAAAATTGAAATCAAATTTTTTAACCCATGGAGGTCTGGATTTGGAGTCACATTCAAAATTAAAGTGGAAAAACACACTACAGGCTGATCCAACTTTAATGTAATGTCCTTAAAACAAGTCAAAATGAGGCTCAGTAGTGTGTGTGGCCTCCACGTGCCTGTATGACCTCCCTACAATGCCTGTGCATGCTCCTGATGAGGTGGCGGACGGTCTCCTGAGGGATCTCCTCCCAGACCTGGACTAAAGCATCTGCCAACTCCTGGACAGTCTGTGGTGCAACGTGACGTTGGTGGATAGAGCGAGACATGATGTCCCAGATGTGCTCAATTGGATTCAGGTCTGGGGAACGGTCGGGCCAGTCCATAGCATCAATGCCTTTGTCTTGCAGGAACTGCTGACACACTCCAGCCACATGACGTCTAGCATTGTCTTGCATTAGGAGGAACCCAGGGTCAACCGCACCAGCATATGGTCACACAAGGGGTCTGAGGATCTCATCTCGGTACCTAATGGCAGTCAGGCTACCTCTGGCGAGCACATGGAGGGCTGTGCAGCCCTCCAAATAAATGCCACCCCACACCATTACTGACCCAATGCCAAACCGGTCATGCTGGAGGATGTTGCAGGCAGCAGAACGTTCTCCACGGCGTCTCC
Source organism: Bufo bufo (assembly GCF_905171765.1). NCBI lineage: Eukaryota > Metazoa > Chordata > Amphibia > Anura > Bufonidae > Bufo > Bufo bufo. The sequence goes on from NC_053392.1 coordinate 390,454,794, forward strand.
AGACTCTGTCACATCTGTCACATGTGCTCAGTGTGAACCTGCTTTCATCTGTGAAGAGCACAGGGCGCCAGTGGCGAATTTGCCAATCTTGGTGTTCTCTGGCAAATGCCAAACGTCCTGCATGGTGTTGGGCTGTAAGCACAACCCCCACCTGTGGACGTCGGGCCCTCATATCACCCTCATGGAGTCTGTTTCTGACCGTTTGAGCAGACACATGCACATTTGTGGCCTGCTGGAGGTCATTTTGCAGGGCTCTGGCAGTGCTCCTCCTATTCCTCCTTGCACAAAGGCATAGGTAGCGGTCCTGCTGCTGGGTTGTTGCCCTCCTACGGCCTCCTCCACGTCTCCTGATGTACTGGCCTGTCTCCTGGTAGTGCCTCTATGCTCTGGACACTACGCTGACAAACACAGCAAACCTTCTTGCCACAGCTCGCATTGATGTGCCATCCTGGATAAGCTGCACTACCTGAGCCACTTGTGTGGGTTGTAGACTCCGTCTCATGCTACCACTAGAGTGAAAGCACCGCCAGCATTCAAAAGTGATCAAAACATCAGCCAGGAAGCATAGGAACTGAGAAGTGGTCTGTGGTTACCACCTACAGAACCACTCCTTTATTGAGGGTGTCTTGCTAATTGCCTATAATTTCCACCTGTTGTCTATCCCATTTGCACAACAGCATGTGAAATTGATTGTCACTCAGTGTTGCTTCCTAAGTGGACAGTTTGATTTCACAGAAGTGTGATTGACTTGGAGTTACATTGTGTTGTTTAAGTGTTCCCTTTATTTTTTTGAGCAGTGTATATATAATATGAATTATAAATCCCACTAAATTTAAAAAAAGAAAAAAAAGAAGAAAAGAAAGCTTCTTAATAAAAACGTTGCGTTACTGCAACAAAAACGCTGTAGTTACTTTTAAGCTTATGAATGCTACCCTACGAGGGTAAATAATATATATATAGCCAGTACAGATTTTTTATACTATTAAGATACAACTTTATATGTTTTTATGAATTTATATGTTTTCATATGTCTTTGTACATCAAATGGCATTTTATTTATACAAAGTGAATTCCCAACACAATAGACACGGCCCGAATTTCCTTTCTTTCAAACTAAAAAGAAAAAAGAATTTAATAAAAATGCGCCGTTACCGCAACAAAAACGCAACTTGCCATTCTTCAAATTTTCCAAGTCTATCAATTATATCTTGTGACACAAGAGAAAATGAATCTCCATGATAGGATAAAAGATAATCCAGAGTGTAAATATGAACACCTGATATAAACAGGGAGTAAGAATGAGAAAAATCCACTCAATCCATTTCATCTTTTATGTATATCTCAAGATGGTATATATAAAAGCCGCATGGCCAAATGCAGATTAACCACTGAAGAAGGAGTCAGTTTCAGACTCCGAAACGCGTATGGTGTGAATAAGGACTTTGCCCGCATTCTACATATGAACAATCACACATAATTCCATTTGCTTCTCCCTGGAAGCGCTTCCAGTCATCACGGAAAACCCTGTCCGCGTATTGGCCAAAACAGGATCGTCACTGTACACGTGGGACACTGAAAGACTGACGTCTCACCCGTGCGCTTGTCCTACTGCGAGACTAGAGAGCCGGATTCACAAGAGCGGCTACAAGCAGGATAGCCGCGAAGACACCAGACAGGTAACGGCAGTTGAGGTTGCTATCAGCGGCCACTTGGGACGCCACGGCTGACCTGACAACCCACTGCCTGAAAGTTACACTCATCCACCTAACAAGTGTGAATATTACTGTATCGAAATATTTTTAAAATATTCAACAGAACTCCACTACCCATCACTAATCCATTGGGACATTGTGCAATATAAACTTTAGCAATTCATTACTGTTGGCAATATTAACCACTATAGAAGGACGCAATTATCCAACAGAGCAAAGGAGACTACAAGACTACCATAGGAGAAGACACTGGACTTTCCTTATCACATTGTTATATATTTCTCTATATATTTTTTATATATATATTTTTTACCCATTTTTCCTCTTTTAGATTTTTTTGATTATCCATCAAGAATACTTACACTAACCAATTCACTACCACTAGGATCATTTTGTCCACCAAACAGATTGGACACTACCTTTTCTAAGTTACCTTATTTTTATTTTATATTTATTATTTTATTTTTACAACTTTTTAACCACTTATTCCTCTATTGCACATGCACTTATTGCACCAGCATTTGAACCAATTGCAATTAAGTTTGTATTGAATACATGTCTTGTGTGGGAATTCCAATAAGCAACTATATACACCATTTTAGTTGCATATCTTATATCTATGCCATATATATATTTTTTTATTTTTTAAAGAATATTTTTAACTAATAAATACCAAGTTCTGCATAAGACCAGAAGAGTAGTGCTCGTCTATACAATACATCACAGATTCAAAACTTGCTGATTGGGTGAATCAGATAGATTTTGAGCACCCGATACATAGTTACAATCAGGTGAGCCACCCAAAACAAGCTATAATAATTTTCACGACTGGCTTTTATACAGGTGAAATTCTAAAAATTTGAATATCGTGCAGAGTTCATTTATTTCAGTAATGCAACTTAAAAGGTGAAACTAATATATGATATAGACTCATTACATGCAAAGCAAGATATTTCAAGCCTTTATTTGTTATAATTTGGATGATTATGAAAACCCCAAAGTCACAATCTCAGGTACCCTTTGCTGAGGGGATATAGATTAATTAGCTGACTAGAGTGTGACCCTTTGAGCCTAGAATATTGAATCTTTTCACAATATTCTAATTTTAAGTTGCATGAATGTTGTATTTAAGTTGCATTACTGAAATAAATGTACTTTTGCACGATCTTCAATTTTTTTTTGTTTCATCTGTAGGTCTGAATGGAGGAATGTCCCGCAAGCTTAGTATTACAAAATTAGCAATGGAAGAAGCTCTTAAACAAAAAGAAAGAACTTAAAAAATCTGCCAAGGACACTTTGTATTTCCGAAAATGGATGCATGCACATGTCAAAGAGTAAACTAGATTGCCATCAATGTTTGTTTGTGCCAAAAATGAAATCATTACCTAGACATTGGCAGTTAAAGATACTAAAGGCCATCTCAGGTCTTGGTGCAAATCGTTCTTCAAGACTATGAACTTAAAAAAAAGGAAGTTTCTTTCTGTTGATACTTGCAATGCTTCAAACATAAGTACTATTAAACTAAGGAATGCGGATAATGAAGGTGACCAGCAGCTAGAAGAAGAACATTTCGGGTCCAGAGATACAGAAATGTTTGAAATGGAAGAGCATAGTATTGTAACTAAAGAGAAAACTGAAATTGCTTCAGAACAACAGCAAAATGATAGTTTAGATCAGTGATGCCCAATCTGCGGCCCTCCAGCTTTTGCAAAACTACAACTTCCATCATACCTGGACAGCCTACAGCTATTAGGGCATGCTGGGAGTTGTAGCTTTGCAACAGCTGGAGGGCCACAGGTTGAGTATCCCTGGTTTATATGATCTCATTGAAGCTGTCTCAATACCTTCTCACATTCATAACATGCTGTGTTGCGCGCCTACTACAGTTAAAAATAACAGTCTGCAAGAAGGACATGCTGCTTCAATGATTGGTAACATGAGAAAATTGGCCACCGCTGCCAGAACCCCTAAACTTGACTCAACTTTGAAGAGATGTCTTGGAAAAGGGCAATCTTAGATCAAGCCACACGATCGGCCAATACCTAATTAATGATTTAGCGCTTGCTTGAACTAAAACCCTTTCTTGTAGACATGGCCAACTCTACTGATGGTTGAGTATGCTCGGCCGAACACCTGTTTGATTCGAGCATCTCGATGCTCGGCATATGGCAGTACTTGGCCGGAACCACATGTGCTCGAGCGCCATGCTCGAGTCTCCTCCCCGCACGTTTCTTGGCTGCTACGTGCAGATAAGTACTGCCCTCACTGTAATGCCAGTAGCCATGTTGGCTACTGGCATTACAGTGATTAGCTGGCTGAAACTCGTCTTTGGGTGCTATATAGCACCCGATGACGCATGTTCGGGTCATTTGTAGTCAGGGAGAGCTGAGGATAGGAAGGGACAGAGAGTGTAAGGAGTGTAATTGAATATTTTTTTGGTACCAAAACGTTTCAGAGACCCAAAAGTCCTTGTAAGGACTATTGTGTGTGACAGCAGCAATATATGTTTGTAGCGCAACCTGCGCTAAATTGCTCAGTGTTAGGCCTATTGCACACGACCGTATGGCTTTTTCAGTGTTTTGCAATCCGTTTTTCACGGATCCGTTGTTTCGTTTTTTGTTTCCGTTGTGTTTCCGTTTCTGTTCCGTTTTTCCGTTCCGTTTTTCCGTATGGCATATACAGTATACAGTAATTACATAGATAAAATTGGGCTGGGCATAACATTTTCAATAGATGGTTCAGCAAAAAACGGAACGGAAACGGAAGACATACGGATGCATTTCCGTATGTGTTCCGTTTTTTTGCGGACCCATTGACTTGAATGGAGCCACGGACTGTGATTTGCGGGCAATAATAGGACATGTTCTATGTTAAAACGGAACGGAAAAACGGAAATACGGAAACGGAATGCATACGGAGTACATTCCGTTTTTTTTGCGGACCCATTGAAATGAATGGTTCCGTATACGGACCGTATACGGAACGCAAAAAACGTCCAGTAAACGGGAAAAAAAAACGTCCGTGTGCAATACAGGGAGTGCAGAATTATTAGGCAAGTTGTATTTTTGAGGATTAATTTTATTATTGAACAACAACCATGTTCTCAATGAACCCAAAAAACTCATTAATATCAAAGCTGAATATTTTTGGAAGTAGTTTTTAGTTTGTTTTTAGTTTTAGCTATTTTAGGGGGATATCTGTGTGTGCAGGTGACTATTACTGTGCATAATTATTAGGCAACTTAACAAAAAACAAATATATACCCATTTCAATTATTTATTTTTACCAGTGAAACCAATATAACATCTCAACATTCACAAATATACATTTCTGACATTCAAAAACAAAACAAAAACAAATCAGTGACCAATATAGCCACCTTTCTTTGCAAGGACACTCAAAAGCCTGCCATCCATGGATTCTGTCAGTGTTTTGATCTGTTCACCATCAACATTGCGTGCAGCAGCAACCACAGCCTCCCAGACACTGTTCAGAGAGGTGTGCTGTTTTCCCTCCTTGTAAATCTCACATTTGATGATGGACCACAGGTTCTCAATGGGGTTCAGATCAGGTGAACAAGGAGACCATGTCATTAGATTTTCTTCTTTTATACCCTTTCTTGCCAGCCACGCTGTGGAGTACTTGGACGCGTGTGATGGAGCATTGTCCTGCATGAAAATCATGTTTTTCTTGAAGGATGCAGACTTCTTCCTGTACCACTGCTTGAAGAAGGTGTCTTCCAGAAACTGGCAGTAGGACTGGGAGTTGAGCTTGACTCCATCCTCAACCCGAAAAGGCCCCACAAGCTCATATTTGATGATACCAGCCCAAACCAGTACTCCACCTCCACCTTGCTGGCGTCTGAGTCGGACTGGAGCTCTCTGCCCTTTACCAATCCAGCCACGGGCCCATCCATCTGGCCCATCAAGACTCACTCTCATTTTATCAGTCCATAAAACCTTAGAAAAATCAGTCTTGAGATATTTCTTGGCCCAGTCTTGACGTTTCAGCTTGTGTGTCTTGTTCAGTGGTGGTCGTCTTTCAGCCTTTCTTACCTTGGCCATGTCTCTGAGTATTGCACACCTTGTGCTTTTGGGCACTCCAGTGATGTTGCAGCTCTGAAATATGGCCAAACTGGTGGCAAGTGGCATCTTGGCAGCTGCACGCTTGACTTTTCTCAGTTCATGGGCAGTTATTTTGCGCCTTGGTTTTTCCCACACGCTTCTTGCGACCCTGTTGACTATTTTGAATGAAACGCTTGATTGTTCGATGATCACGCTTCAGAAGCTTTGCAATTTTAAGAGTGCTGCATCCCTCTGCAAGATATCTCACTATTTTTGACTTTTCTGAGCCTGTCAAGTCCTTCTTTTGACCCATTTTGCCAAAGGAAAGGAAGTTGCCTAATAATTATGCACACCTGATATAGGGTGTTGATGTCATTAGACCACACCCCTTCTCATTACAGAGATGCACATCACCTAATATGCTTAATTGGTAGTAGGCTTTCGAGCCTATACAGCTTGGAGTAAGACAACATGCATAAAGAGGATGATGTGGTCAAAATACTCATTTGCCTAATAATTCTGTACAGGGTGTAGGCCTTAGGTAGAGCTGTGCATTGGAAGGGATAGACAGTGTAGGGAGTGTAATAGGAAGATCTTTATACAACAAACTTTTCAGAAACCCAAAAGTCCTTTTAAGGACTATTGTGTGTGACAGCAACAATATATATTTTTAGCTCATCCTGAGCTAAATACCGAGTAATAGGCCGCTGCAGACAGTTAAATTATTTGCGCCACATCTCCTGTGTAAAGTGTGCGCGTCCCTAAACTATCAGTGACATCCAGTGTACTTTTTCCATAGACGGTGTCCGCTGCTCACAGTTAAATTATCCGCGCCACATCTCCTGTTTAAAGTGTGCGCATCCCTAAAATATCAGTGACATCCAGTGCACTTTTTCCGTAGACGGAGTCCGCTGCGGACAGCTAAATTTTTCGTGCCACATCTCCTGTTTAGAGTGTGCGCATCCCTAAAATATCAGTGACATCCAGTGCACTTATTCCTTAGACGGTGTCCGCTGCGGACAGTTAAATTATCCGCGACACATCTCCTGTTTAAAGTGTGCGCATCCCTAAAATATCAGTGACATCCAGTTTACCTTATTCCGTAGACACTGAAAACAGTGGCATTACCGGTGGGCACCTGTCCTGTATAACGTTTCCTAATCACAAATACCTTTTAAAAATAATTTGCACATACACTTCCAAATCCTACGCTACTGTACGTGTGACATACTTTCAAGCATATATAGCATTTATAATGAAGAAGGTGAGCAGTAAAGGACGGGGAAGTGGCCGTGATGCTGATGGTGCACGCAGAGGCTGTGGCCCTGGGCGTGGAGAAACTGTGCCTGCTGCCAGAGCACAAGAAAAACAATCATCCACGATACCTATCTTCATGTCCCAGATTGCAGGGCGGCGCAGGACACCACTCTTATAGTCAGACCAGTGTGACCAGGCGGTCGGTTGTATTGCAGCAGATAATGTTTCTAGTCTGTTAAGCACCACCCTGTCTTCCGCCAAGTCCAGTCTCAGTAGACAGGAGTCTGGTCAACACAATCCTCACCCTGATCCTCCTTCCTCCCACCATGTACAGTTTGGCCAAACAAGTGATCCCACACTCGGATATTTCGAAGACCTCTTTTCATCTCCATTACCTGATTTGGCCCTCTCGCCAAGCATGCTTCCTCTTGAGCATCCACAGTCACAAGAACATGATGGTGGGGTATGGCAATTAGTGTTTTATGAGGTGGATGATGATGAGACACAGTTGCCAATGAGTTAACCGCAATTACTGTCTCAAGAGGTTGATGAAGAGGATGAGACACAGTTGTCAATCACTGAGGTTGTGGTTAGGTTAACAAATCAAGAGGATGATCAGAGTGAGGAAGTGGAAGAGGATGTGGTGGACTATGAGGTCACTGAACCAACCTGGGAAGGTGGAAAGCCGAGCAAGGAAAGCAGTACAGAGGGGGAGGGATCTGCAGCACCGCAAGAGGCAGTGGGGTGGCAAAAGGGAGAAGGCGGGCCACACCAAACAGTCCCTCAACTGTTCCACGGAGCACCCCCGTGTTGAAATCTCACTTGCCAAGGGGTAGTTGTTCCGCAATATGGCGCTTTTTTGAGGAAAATGTGGACGACAAAAGAATAGCAGTTTGCAACCTGTGCCATACGAAAATGAGCCGGGGCGTGAACACTTGAAACCTCAGCACCACCAGCATGATCCGCCACATGGCATCCAAGCACAGTAATAAGTGGGATGAATGCCTGGGTCCACAATCTGTGTCTGCGGGTCACACCACTGCCTCTCTTCCCCTATGCTACGTGCTGGCCAATCCTCTGTCGAAGGCGCAGGCCCGGATGCCTCTCGCCCTGCACCTGGACCTTCGCAAGCACCATCAGCGACCACATCCACTTCCGTGTCCCAGCGCAGCGTCCAAATGTCATTACCCCAGGCCTTTGAACGCAAGCTAAAATACCCAGCCACCCACCCACAGGCCATATCATTAAATGTGCAGCTTTCCAAATGAATTGCCCTGGGCCTTCCGCAGCCTAATGTCGGCTGCCTTCCCGCGTTACGCAGTCCCTAGCTGCCACTATTTTTCAAGGTGTGCCGTGTCAGCCTTACATCACACGTGCCCTGACCAACGCAGTTACTGGGAAGGTCCACTTAACCATGGACACATGGACAAGTGCATTCGGCCAGGGATGCTACATATCCCTAACGGCACACTGGGTGAATGTTTTGGAGGCCGGGAGCGAGTCGTACACTGGGATGGCACAGGTGCTACTGACGCCATAGAATTGCGGGCCCTACGTCGATCAGGTTTTCCGCCAGCACCTACATTAGTGGCTCCAAGCCTTACTTCTGCTCCTCCGCCTCCTCCTCCACTTCCACCTTCGAAGTATCCGCTTGCAGCACCAGTCAGTCATCAGTCGGTAGCTGTAAGCAGTGTAGCACTGCAGTGGGAAAGCAGCAACAGGCCATGCTGAAGCTGATATGCTTAGGGGACAAACAGCACACCGCCGCAGAGCTGTGGCAGGTATAAGAGACCAGACTGAGCTGTGGCTCTCGCCACTCAACCTACAACCAGTCATGGTTGTTTCTGATAATGGCCGTCACTTGGCGGCGGCTTTGGAGCTCGGCAAGCTCAGACACATCCCATGCCTAGCCCACGTGGTTCAGCGGTTTCTTAAAACCTACCCCAATTTGCCTGAGCTACTGGTGAAGGTGCTCCGCGTGTGTGCACATTTCCACAAGTCATCGACAGCTTCAGCCGGTCTGTCAACTCTGCAGCCGGTCTGTAAGCGCAGGTGGTTAGTGGCGATAATGCTATTATCAGCGTAACCATCCCACTTCTGTGTCTACTCAAACGCTCGCTGCTCACAATTAAGGACGACGCTTTGCATGTGGAAGAGGTGGAAATAGGGGAAGACATTACACAGGGTGATAGCCAGACCACGCCCAGTTTGTCTTCTCAGCACAAATTGGACGATGAAGAGGAGGAGCAGGAGACGGTTGCCTCCACTACATAGGGTAGTACCCATGGAAGTTTAATTCCATCTGTTCAGCGTGGGTGGGCAGAAGAAGAGGAAGAGGATGAGGAGATTGAGAGTGATCCTCCTGATGATGACAGCGAAGTTCTTGCCTGTTGGTTCTCCGGCACACATGGCTGACTTCATGTTAGGCTGCCTTTCCCATGACCCACTCGTTATACGCATTTTAGACAACACGGATTACTGGTTGTTCAACCTTCTCGACCCCCGCTCCTGGAGAAGAGGATGAGCAAACCGGTGCGATACCAGAAGATCCTTGTTGAAAAATTGGTCCAAAAGTGTCCATCTGACAATGCTGGTGTCAGAGTCTGTAGTTTCTTGGCCAACCGAGGAGGGGAGACAAGGGGAACACACAGCAGTAGCAGGGCAACACTTTCCAAAGCCTGGGACAGTTTCATGACACCCCGTCCGCACCCTCACCCTGATGCACAGCCTAGTGTCACAAGGAGGGAAACATTTTGGAAGATGGTGAAGGAGTACCTAGCAGACCGTGTCAGTGTCCACAATGATCCCTCAGTGCCTTACAACTACTGGGTGTCCAAGCTGGACACGTGGCACGAACTGAATACACTGTATTCCCATGCACCCCTTGCACTACATATGGTTGAATCTTCCTTTTCTCATCCTCCTTCTCCTCTCCCATCATATCAACACATGCTTATTTCTCTCATATAATGCCCTCGCATATAATTTATTACAGGGTCAGCTCAGCTGCAGGCCCTCACATATAATTTTTTAAAGGGTCAGCTCACCAGCAGGCCCTCGCATATAAATTTTTAGAGGGTCATCTCACCAGCAGGCCCTCGCATACAGTGGGGCAAAAACGTTTTTAGTCAGCCACCAATTGTGCAAGTTCTCCCACTTAAAAAGATGAGAGAGGCCTGTAATTTTCATCATAGGTATACCTCAACTATGAGAGACATAATGAGAAAAAAAAATCCAGAAAATCACATTGTCTGATTTGTAAAGAATTTATTTGCAAATTATGGTGGAAAATAAGTATTTGGTCAAAAACAAAAGTTCATCTCAATACTTTGCTATATACCCTTTGTTGGCAATGACAGAGGTCAAACGTTTTCTGTAAGTCTTCACAAGGTTTTCACACACTGTTGCTGGTATTTTGGCCCATTCCTCCATGCAGATCTCCTCTAGAGCAGTGATGTTTTGGGGCTGTCACTGGGCAACACAGACTTTCAACTTCCTCCAAAGGTTTTCTATGGGGTTGAGATCTAGAGACTGGCTAGGCCACTCCAGGACCTTGAAATGCTTCTTACGAAGCCACTCCTTCGTTGCCCGGGTGGTGTGTTTGAGATCATTGTCATGCTGAAAGACCCAGCCACGTTTCATCTTCAATGCCCTTGCTGATAGAAGGAGGTTTTCACTCAAAATCTCACGATACATGACCCATTCATTCTTTCTTTTACACGGATCAGTCGTCCTGGTCCTTTTGCAGAAAAACAGCCCCAAAGCATGATGTTTCCACCCCCATGCTTCACAGTAGGTATGGTGTTCACTGGTTGCAACTCAGCATTCTTTCTCCTCCAAACACGACGAGTTGAGTTTTTACCAAAAAGTTCTACTTTGGTTTCATCTGACCATATGACATTCTCCCAATCCTCTTCTGGATGATGCAAATGCTCTCTAGCAAACTTCAGACACGCCCGGACATGTACTGGCTTAAGCAGGGGGACACGTCTGGCACTGCAGGATTTGAGTCCCTGGGGCGTAGTGTGTTACTGATGGTAGCCTTTGTTACTTTGGTCCCAGATCTCTGCAGGTCATTCACTAGGTCCTCCCATGTGGTTCTGGGATTTTTGCTCACCGTTCTTATGATCAATTTGACCCCATGGGGTGAGATCTTGCGTGGAGCCCCAGATCGAGGGAGATTATCAGTGGTCTTGTATGTCTTCCATTTTCTAATAATTGCTCCCACAGTTGATTTCTTCACACCAAGCTACTTGCCTATTGCAGATTCAGTCTTCACAGCCTGGTGCAGGTCTACAATTTTGTTTCTGGTGTCCTTCGACAGCTTTTTGGTCTTGGCTATAGTGGAGTTTGTAACAATGGAAAAATAGGCGAGCACTCATACACTTGGCAACCAAATTGACATATGCAGAAAATATTTATTATTAAATCCCCATAAAATTCAAGTAATAAAAATAATAAAAACAGTGTATTATAGCAATGACATACAAAAACTGCAATCACATAAACTATAGTAGATATAATAGTATAGTCGATATTGTATTGAATGCTAAAATATATGATAATAAAATATTCAATACTAGTCTATAGTCGATAAATTCACTGATATAAATCACACACCAAAAACTTCAAGTATTGTCCAGGTCTTATATATGCTGTTATTGTGAAGGGGGAGGTAATTCCTCTGTGAATCTATCTCAGATTGGGAAAATGAGTGTCACTTTAAATATTGTAGGTGTATTTCCCCTGGGAACGTAGTGTACTCATAAAATGTCCACAGGAATCCTGATAATGTTGGAATAAAAAGTCTCTTATGGTATTTCCTTTTAAAGTCGAGGTAAACTTTAAATCGGTATTTGGCTTACCGTCTGGTGTCTGCTGTCTCCCTGTTGCTTGAGTGGAGCTTTAAATGTCTGCCGGCTTATTTGATCGCTCCTTCCAGCAAGCTGGTTCAAATTCTGCGGGAGTTCCAAAGATCGCGGGAGTTGACACTGTTCCGCAATCTCCTTCGGTACAGCTTTTCGACGATAAAAGTAGTTGTTCCTTTACTGTAAAAAAAATTTCTTTCTCTTTATGGCCATACAGTCATGGCCCATAAACAGGTAGGAACTAGTGTTAGGGACCACTCCATAGAGGCGACCTTGACGTGGTGAGTGGCTTATTACGCTTTGGCCAAAATGTACACCAATGCCTCATCCAGCATAGAGGCAGGGCAGAATGCTGGTTGCAGAGTGCTATTGCATTTGTATTTTGCGTTTGTATATGTATTTCGCCATAGCGATGTGCACCTGCATACAGGGTTGTGCTGACTGAATCACCCACAAGTTAAAACACGTGCCAATAATACAGGTAATGAGTGGAGGACAGAGGAGCTTCTTAAAGAAGAAGTTACAGGTATGTGAGAGCCAGAAATCTTGCTTGTTTGTAGGTGAACAAATACTTATTTTACTGAGGAATTTACTAATTAATTCATTAGAAATCCTACAATGTGATTTCCTGTATTCTTTCCCACCATTCTGTCTCTCATAGTTGAAGTGTACCTATGATGAAAATTACAGGCCTCTCGTATCTTTTTAAGTGGGAGAACTTGCAAAATTGGTGGCTGACTAAATACTTTTTTGCCCCACTGTATAATGTTTTACATGGTCAGCTCACCAGCAGGCCCTCACATATAATTTTTTAGAGGGTCAGCTCACCAGCAGGCCCTCGCATATAAGGTTTTACTGGGTCAGCTCACCAGCAGGCCCTCACCTACAATGTTTTACAGGGTCAGCTCACCAGCAGGCCCTCACATATAAATTTTTAGAGGGTCAGCTCACCAGCAGACCCTCGCATATAATGTTTTACAGGGTCAGCTCAGCTGCAGGCTCTCACATATAATTTTTTACAGGGTCAGCTCACCAGCAGGCCCTTGCATATAATTTTTTAGATGGTCAGCTCACCAGCAGGTCCTCGCATATAATGTTTTACAGGGTCAGCTCACCTGAAGGCCCTTGCATATAATGTTTTAGAGCGTCAGCTCACCTGCAGGCCCTGACCTACAACCTTTTAGAGGGTCAGCTTACCAGCAGTGCCGCACCTAAAATCTTTTACAGGGTCAGCTCACCAGCAGGTCCGCACCTAAAATCTTTTACAGGGTCAGCTCACCAGCACGCCTTCACCTACAATCTTTTAAAGGGTTAGCTCACCTGAAGGCCCTTGCATATAATGTTTTAAAGAGTCAGCTCACCTGCAGGCACTCACCTACAACCTTTTACAGGGTCAGCTCACCAGCAGGTCTTCACCTACAATCTTTTACAGGGTCAGCTCACCAGCAGGCTCTCACTTAATTATACCAAATAGGTAATTTGCGCTCATGCTGCCTTGCTTGGATGTGGTAGCCGTAGCTGTTTCACAGGCTCCCTCTCTGGAATCGAACCCTGATTCCCCGTTACCCATAGTCACCATGGTTTGTGCTGACAATAACATCGAAAGTTGATAGGCCAGAAATCCAAATGGATCATCGCTGTCACAGGTACGTTCGATCGGCCCCAGGTTATCTAGAGTCACCAAAGCGCAGCAGGCCCTCACCCATAATGTTTTAGATGGTCGGATCAGCAGGCCCTTGCTCCAAATGTTTTTGAGGGTCACCAGCAGGCCATCAATCAATAATTTTTCAAGGCTGTGTATGATGCCCTCCTTTATGTGTAACAAAGGGTGCGTTGTAGTGCTGGTTCCTTGTAATTTTTGGCAGCCATTTCACTAGGGTGCATAGGCTTTATGAGGCGTAGGAGTCCCACTACATGAACAATTGTACCACAATGTGAAGGAGGCCCTCCTTTATGTGATATACAGGTTGTATCGGAGTGCCTCTTCCTTGTAATTTTTGGCAGCACTTGCACTTTATATACAAGTAAATATATAGGAAAGAATGTTTTCTAACAATTTTTCCTCTAAAATCGATTTTATCTTCGGTGCGCATTATTGTCAGTCTATAAAAGTGGTGTATTACTTGGACAACACCATTCCCAGCAGTGACCTGGGAGTCCAAGATGCATCCAGGCATCCTCCCCATGCTGTTCCAGAACCATTTCGGTGGTGTTTCCATCAATTTATGACCTTTTCCTATAAACCAGGCACCGTCCGCTCTTCAGAGCAGGGAGTGCCTGGTTTAATGCTCAGGTTCTCCCATTGACTTCCATTATACCGAGGACCCGAGCATCCCGATGTGTTCAGGCCGAGCCCCCGAGCACCCGAGCTCTATGGTGCTCGATCAACACTAGCCAACTCTCAAGTGATGCTAAATAAAAGTCAGTGGACATGGGTGATTGAACTGGGAGAATTTTTTAATCATCCATTTACAATGACAAAAAATTACAGGAGAAGAACCTGATATTTGGCCTGTTCCAAAGAAGAGGGTTAACTACAGGTGGCATTGCTACTTCAATGAAATTAAGCTACTATTAGAAAAAAAGATTCTTTTGGCAGCTGTTTATGTAGCCCCAATACATCAGATTCTGCTGGGTGATCAACAGCTGACTAAAGGGAAAGAAGTTCTGTCTGCGGTATCAGTTAGGATGAAGAGGTTGCAGAACCGTCAGGAGGAAGAAGAGTCTGGTCACATCTTCATCCTCATCAATTGATGATGACTTTATGATTTAAAAAGGCATGAGCACATAAAAAAAGAATCAAAGTCATAGATTTCTTATTATGTGCATAACAGAGTTTTCCAGTTATTGCATATTTACTTGTAGGAATTTAGAAAAGGTATTTGTTCAGAAATTGTATTCCAATAAATATTTTTAAGTTTTGTCTGAGTAGCCGTATGGCATATAATGGTAAGAAAAAGCCCAGGGTTACCATTTTATTAAAGTAAATGTGTTATTACTAATTGGCTATTTTTGAAGGAGTCGGAGTCTATTAAAATAGTGGAGTCAGAGTCAAGACTTTGGGTTTCTGACTACACAGCCCTGGTTCTCCTATTAGTGTAATTGCAAGATTTTAGTAGCGCTACCCATGATAGTCATGGTTACATCGGGAGATGGGTGTTGAAAGTCATCAGGGAAGCATCAGAGAAGGCTACTCCTTAAAAAAAAATATTTACATCATATAATTTCTGGAAAAAGGACACACCACTTTTTTTCTGGTGGCATCCATTGGTACGTATCATGCTTCTTTTCATCCTTACGGTGAACATTCAAGATGAATATCAGAAGATCCATAGCCTGCTTTACTCCGTAGGGGACTTCATGGCATTTCTGGCTCTTTACGAACAGATTTCCTTAAACCTGTCCATAAAGAAGTACCCAGGAGTTGTATTTTTAATCAAGGTTAGGAACATCATCTATATTTCCTTCTCTTTATCTTGTCTCCAGTTTCAGTGGCCATTATAGTAGTGGTGTGGTGGTAGTGGTTCTTCTTCTGCATAGCATTATGGTGTGTCGCACTTGGACTATTGTCTACGGATAGCCCAGTCAGCAGTGTCTACATCATCAGGAAACTTTTACTACTGTAAGTTCCTCATATGCTCAGACACCTTAACTCTTTTATAAATATTAAAGGTTGATACTTGCTACCTTCTACTGGCAAGTCTTTGAGACATACAATTAAGTGTACATTCATTTGACCAAGTGTACCATCTCACTTCACTCATCTGATAATGTTCAGTAATTTTATGAGGCATTCTGTTAAAAGAGGCACTTCAGATCTACTGCAGGATTTAGTAGATCATGTTATCCGAATCCTTGTCATCTTCAGTAATACTTAACAGCCATACAGGTGGCGCAAGTGAAGAAGAAGAAAAAAACTCACAGATAAAGAAAGTTCTTTATGAACAATAAGAAGTAATTTCTCTGGACTTTGTGGTTAAAGAATGAAGCACTTATCTGGATTGGAAGAACATCAATTCACAGACTCTGGCAGAACAGACAAACATCAATCAGTTGTGCTGATGTGCTTTGATCAGATAGGCTTATATCAGTCAGTACCTCAACTAAGAATGTGGAATCAGTAGCAGGCTTCTACTTAAGATTGCAGATTTATCATTTACTGGGGTAAATGATATGGGGGTTATCCAACACCTATAATGCCCCCCAAAATGCTCAGGCACCTCATACAGGTTATACTTACCCCGCTCTCTCGCACCCGCATCGCACCTGATGTCCGCAAAGCTGCCCCTGCATCTCCACATCGTGCGGATCAAAACATCCGGCGACCGGGGGGAAGGGACAGCCAATAGCAAGTCGTGACAGGGACAAGTCTCCCTAGCATTGTGGAGGAAACTAGCTAGGCTTGTTCCTGTCACAGCCTGCTATTGGCTGTTATCCACATCCCTTCGCCTTCTGATGTTTTGATCAGCATGATGGCGGGGTGCAGCGGCAGCCATGCGGGCAACAGGAGCAATGCTGGTGCCCGGGAGCAGGGTAAGTATAACCTCTATGAGGTGTCCGGGCATTTTGGGGGAAATTATAGGTGGTGGATAACCCTTTTAAGATTTCAAGGCAGTGCATTTCAGAGTATCTATTTATAAACAAGAAGATCTTCAAAGTCAGAAGAGTCTGATATCATCAGAGTAAAAGCCAAATACAAGGTTTTCAAACTGAGGGATAAGGAATTCCAGGGAATAACTGTTATCAGGGAAACTGTGCTCTAAACAGGCTGCAGATCAATCAATGGCAGTTGCTACTTTAATTTGAGAAACCCAGTACTGTACATTTGTAAGTCATACTTAGATTTCTAAAGAAAAGCCATCAGTGTCATTATTCCATTTGGTTTTGTTGGAAATGGTTCTGCTTCAGTGTGATGCATCTTTAAGGGAAAATTGTACAGGTTTTCTTTCATGTAAATATCTAATATTACAGACAGGATTTGATCATCCTTACTTTAGTGGAATCTTCTTACCCTGCAGTTGGCTTCTGGTGATCCATCAATTCCTGCTTTAGAATTTTCAGAAAGTATTAACACTCATGAACTTGACTCAAAATGTCTGTGATTCTATGAATGATAGATATCAATTTTGTAAAACAGCCACTCTTTAACAAATTCATTTTTAAATCAACAAGTGGAGATCTGATATAAGACCATTTCTACCTTCTTTGCACCTATCACTTTTCTGAAGAAGTCTTTCTTTGTACAACTTTCTCAAGTAATCATAATGCGGCCCTCATTTTTACATTTTTCCCTTACAGCGATTATCTGAAGACTGATAAAGTACAATAATCTTTATTCCTTGTATACCAATAGAGCAATCAGGATCTTTGTCCAGAGCTTAACCGTTTATGCTTTTGGACTCCTGTTTGTCTAACCCTATTTTTTTATATATTTATTATTTTATATATATATATATATATATATATATATATATATTATAATACATATTTAAGCTTGATAAGACTCTGGAAAAATTGGATATTCTACCATCTCCAAAGCATATTCAGCAGAAGGGACCTCTCCTGCTTTAGCATTCAGGGCCTGTTCTGTCCATTCAATCTCCACCATGGGCAGAGAGGGTCCAAGTCTTTTTGTAGAAAATTTGAATTAAAGCCTCCTAGTGCATGTTGTCTAGAAGAACTCAATGCTTACCATGTAGGTTTTTTTACAGTTCAGTCTTTTTTTGTTCTAAGAGCTGTTCTTTAATATTACCATATCTTTTTTTTTTTTGCTGCCTTCCTACTATGCTGCCCTCAGACAAAGAGGAAAGAGAAAATTTGTCTTAATTATAATTTAACTTTCCTTGATTCCGAAGGCAACACAGATCTCCATAACTATATTTATAGGATTTGTCCAATTTTAGGTACATGCATTAGCAGTTGGAGAGTTTTCTTGCAGTTCCAGCAATTAATTATAGTAATATTTTATTTATTATGCTAAGTGAGCAGGTCCTAGGGTGGAATCTGGGGGACACAATATCCTTACTATGCTGCCCTCGTACACAAGTTGTCACGTATAATGGAGAGAGGAGGGACACCAGAAAGACAACAGAAGGAAGAGGACAAAGAACTTGGCCTCAAGGGTAGGAGAAGGGAAAGGTCACCTCCTAGGAAACCCCTAGATCTGGCCCTGACTTCTGTCAGTATGCATAGACCCTGAAGGTGGGAAAATACATATGCCATAACCTAAACCCTAGGAGCCCTGAGATGCCCTAAAGGCAGTGAAAGGGAATTCCCAGGGGAATGAACCAGCATCTCCCTGAGGCCTAGCAACAACAAGCACAAGGGAACAACCAAATACAAGAGCAGTACAACTTAACTTATAGAAAATGGATGAGCAGGAACATAAGCAAGGTCCACACACCAACTCCTCCAAATCCAAGCAGAGAATATCAACCACATGATATGAAGTGTGATACCAAACTAAAATAGGGAAACAGTAATGACCACCAGCTGCACCTGACAAGAGGTGTGGTCATTACCAAACAACAACACTGAGAATTAAGAGACTGTCAGTTAACCTCACATGCAGTCAGTCTCTCTGATCTTCTAACCTCTGTCAGAGAAGCTACCGTGACACAAGTAAAGTAAGATATAATGGACACAGTTTTATTACCATTATGTCCTGTATAATGCAGTGAAATTGTTTATCCACCTTCTATAGTCTCCAGTAAATGTAACAACAGAACCTGGACACTGAGTACATGCCACCCCATCCGAGACTCAGACTGCCTCTCATTGCAGTCCATCCAGAAGAGCCTCTTTCCTTGATTTTTTTACCATTGACCATTATGACATCTGACTACTATTAGGACATGAACATACAGGAGGAGCGTTATTCTTCACCATATCCCATCCATCACCATCATTAGGTAACAGTCCTTAGCCTCCAGATGTATGTCAGCCACCATTATAGTCTATTAACCACCTCTGGACCGCTGTACGCACAGACGCGTCCTGGAGGTGGTTGATTCCGAGTGGATCCGCCGGCGCGTCCTCTCGCGATGGCCGAGATTTCCTGTGAACGCGCGCACACAGGAGCGCGCGCTCACAGGAACGGAAGGTAAGAAAGTGGATCTCCAGCCTGCCAGCGGCGATCGTTCGCTGGCAGGCTGGAGATGTGATTTTTTTAAACCCTAACAGGTATATTAGACGCTGTTTTGATAACAGCGTCTAATATACCTGCTACCTGGTCCTCTGGTGGTCCCCTTTGTTTGGATCGACCACCAGAGGACACAGGTAGCTCAGTAATATGTTGCACCAAGCACCACACTACACTACACCCCCCCCCCGTCACTTATTAACCCCTTATTCACCCTTGATCACCCCTGATCACCCCATATAGACTCCCTGATCACCCCCCTGTCATTGATTACCCCCCTGTCATTGATCACACCCCTGTAAAGCTCCATTTAGACATCCGCATGATTTTTACGGATCCACTGATAGATGGATCGGATCCGCACAACGCACACGGACGTCTGAATGGAGCCTTACAGGGGCATGATCAATGACTGTGGTGATCACCCCATATAGACTCCCTGATCACCCCCCTGTCATTGATCACCCCCCTGTAAAGCTCCATTCAGACGTCCGCATGATTTTTACGGATCCACTGATAGATGGATCGGATCCGCAAAACGCACACGGACGTCTGAATGGAGCCTTACAGGGGCATGATCAATGACTGTGGTGATCACCCCATATAGACTCCCTGATCACCCCCCTGTCATTGATTACCCCCCTGTCATTGATCACCCCCCTGTAAAGCTCCATTCAGACGTCCCCATGATTTTTACGGATCCACTGATAGATGGATCGGATCCGCAAAACGCACACGGACGTCTGAATGGAGCCTTACAGGGGCATGATCAATGACTGTGGTGATCACCCCATATAGACTCCCTGATCACCCCCCTGTCATTGATTACCCCCCTGTCATTGATCACACCCCTGTAAAGCTCCATTCAGACGTCCGCATGATTTTTACGGATCCACTGATAGATGGATCGGATCCGCAAAATGCACACGGACGTCTGAATGGAACCTTACAGGGGCATGATCAATGACTGTGGTGATCACCCCATATAGACTCCCTGATCACCCCCCTGTCATTGATTACCCCCCTGTCATTGATCAACCCCCTGTAAAGCTCCATTCAGACGTCCGCATGATTTTTACGGATCCACTGATAGATGGATCGGATCCGCAAAACGCACACGGACGTCTGAATGGAGCCTTACAGGGGCGTGATCATTGACTGGTGATCACCCCATATAGACTCTCTGATCACCCCCCTGTCATTGATCACCCCCCTGTCATTGATCACACCCCTGTCATTGATCACCCCCCCCCCCCCGTCATTGATCACCCCTCTGTAAGGCTCCATTCAGACATTTTTTTGGCCCAAGTTAGCGGAATTATTTTTTTTTTCTTACAAAGTCTCATATTCCACTAACTTGCGTCAAAAAATTAAATCTCACATGAACTCACCATACCCCTCACGGAATCCAAATGCGTAAATATTTTTAGACATTTATATTCCAGACTTCTTCTCACGCTTTAGGGCCCCTAGAATGCCAGGGCAGTATAAATACCCCACATGTGACCCCATTTCGGAAAGAAGACACCCCCAGGTATTCCGTGAGGGGCATATTGAGTCCATGAAAGATTGAAATTTTTGTCCCAAGTTAGCGGAAAGGGAGACGTTGTGAGAAAAAAAAAATAAAAATCAATTTCCGCTAACTTGTGCCAAAAAAAAAAAATTTCTATGAACTCGCCATGCCCCTCATTGAATACCTTGGGGTGTCTTCTTTCCAAAATGGGGTCACATGTGGGGTATTTATACTGCCCTGGCATTCTAGGGGCCCCAAAGCGTGAGAAGAAGTCTGGTATCCAAATGTCTAAAAAATGCCCTCATAAAAGGAATGTGGGCCCCTTTGCGCATTTAGGCTGCAAAAAAGTGTCACACATCTGGTATCGCCGTACTCAGGAGAAGTTGGGGAATGTGTTTTGGGGTGTCATTTTACATATACCCATGCTGGGTGAGAGAAATATCTTGGCAAAAGACAACTTTTCCCATTTTTTTATACAAAGTTGGCATTTGACCAAGATATTTATCTCACCCAGCAGGGTTATATGTAAAATGACACCCCAAAACACATTCCCCAACTTCTCCCGAGTACGGAGATACCACATGTGTGGCACTTTTTTGCAGCCTAGGTGGGCAAAGGGGCCCACATTCCAAAGAGCACCTTTCGGATTTCACAGGTCATTTACCTACTTACCACACATTAGGGCCCCTGGAAAATGCCAGGGCAGTATAACTACCCCACAAGTGACCCCATTTTGGAAAGAAGACACCCCAAGGTATTCCGTGAGGGGCATGGCGAGTTCCTAGAATTTTTTATTTTTTGTCACAAGTTAGTGGAAAATGATGATTTTTTTTTTATTTATTTTTTTCTTACAAAGTCTCATATTCCACTAACTTGTGACAAAAAATAAAAAGTTCTATGAACTCACTATGCCCATCAGCGAATACCTTAGGGTGTGTACTTTCCGAAATGGGTGCATTTGTGGGGTGTTTGTACTGTCTGGGCATTGTAGAACCTCAGGAAACATGACAGGTTCTCAGAAAGTCAGAGCTGCTTCAAAAAGCGGAAATTCACATTTTTGTACCATAGTTTGTAAACGCTATAACTTTTACCCAAACCATTTTTTTTTTTACCCAAACATTTTTTTTTTTAGAACAATAAATTTAGAGCAAAATTTATATATGGATCTCGTTTTTTTTGCAAAATTTTACAACTGAAAGTGAAAAATGTCATTTTTTTGCAAAAAAATCGTTAAATTTCGCTTAATAACAAAAAAAGTAAAAATGTCAGCAGCAATGAAATACCACCAAATAAAAGCTCTATTAGTGAGAAGAAAAGGAGGTAAAATTCATTTGGATGGTAAGTTGCATGACCGATCAATAAACGGTGAAAGTAGTGTAGGTCAGAAGTGTAAAAAGTGGCCTGGTCTTTCAGGGTGTTTAAGCACTGGGGGCTGAGGTGGTTAAAGGGGTTGTCCGGGTTCAGAGCTGAACCCGGACATCCCTCCATTTTCCCCCCGGTAGCCCCCCCTGACAGGAGCATCAGAGCAGTTCATGCTCCGATGCTCTCCTTTGCCCTGCGCTAAATCGCGCAGGGCAAAGGCATTTTTTGGAGTTCCGGTGACGTACCGGAGCTCTCCATGGGACTGCCAGGAACCCCGGTGACGTAAAACGGCTAGGGCAGCACTAAAGTCTGCCCATCAGAGCCGGTGACGTCACCGAACACACTGCCGGGCGGAAGTTTCCGCCCGACACTGTGTTATTGAAAACAAAAGAGTCCTTGCCCTGCGCAATTTAGTGCAGGGCAAGGGAGCGCATTGGAGCATGAGATGCTCCGATGCTAGCCTCAGGGGGGCTGCCTGGGTGAAAATAAGGGTATGTCTGGGTTCAGCTCTGACAACCCCTTTAACCAGCAAGAAATGGGCCTGACTGAAACATCTAATAGTAGTACAAGCACATGGGGCTACACAATTGTCACTAGGGCGGCTGTACTAGTAATGAAGTGACATTGCTTATTTCTTCTCCTCTCCAGTGAAGTGACACTGACATGACCTAGACATGGATGACCTGCTGCATGATCTGAGCCCAAGGCTGCCTCTCTCACTCATTGCTATTCATGCTGTTTAGTCGGAAGAGTAGGATTATTATTATTATTATATTATCATTAGTAGCATTATTATCACCATATCCCATCGCCATCATTAGGTGAAGACTAAAGTTCAGTGCAGGAATCTTCTCATTCAGATGGGTCTCTGTAGGAAAATGTTCTTGTCTTGATGACAACGATAATACTAGGCCCGCACTTAATAATCAATGCCTGGTACAGGATATTTTGGAACATTTGTATATAGTGGCATAGATTTTCTGGACTACGAATATTCTTATGATATTTATTTAAATGTTTTTACCTAAACCATTGTTTTATTGACACCAAAGAGTTACCAAAACAGGACTCTTGAATGCAACAATGAAACACTTATATTCCAATGGTGCTGGAATAAAAAAAAAATAAAGGAAAGGAAGTCCAGCACAAAAAGCTCACCATTTTCTTCACTCAGTTATCAGAAGAAGCTGCACCTGTGGTCAGTAGTCCTATCATTTCTCCAGAGACTTCCGCTCCGATCAGTCCTCCCTGTATTGAGTAGGAGATTGCTGTATGTGATAGCAGCAGTCTCCTCCACTAGCAAGCAGTCTTTAGCCTAATAAATCGGGCTGTCTAATATACCTTTTAGTAAAAGAAATCTGAATGAGTTTATAGCTTTAGTTGGGCAGAAAACAAAGTATGCAATTGTGGAGGTCAAGTACTTTTCAGTAATAATGGACTGCACATTCGATACAAGTCACAGTGAACAATTTTCCCTGGTGCTACGCATTGTGAATTGTGAATCATCTTTGAGAGCCTCTATCTTAGAACACTTTGTCAAACTTTTCATCGTTTATGACATTCTTGGAGAGTTCTGTGTAATACCCTCATTAAAGAGCTGGAAAACTGGACGTTTGCTGTGGCCAGACTTGTGATACTGACAGCAATATAATACAACACAATATAAAAGTCGATTTTGAACAGAATTTCTGGGAAAATGTGATTTTCTGCTATGCTGAATTTCCTCGTGTTTGTGGTAACAAATCAATTTTCCCTGAAATAGAGTTAAAAAAACATACTCACACCAGCACAATTACATCCCCCTTTTAGGAGATTTAAAACGCATATTACAAAGATACAATCTCCCCTATCTGTCTTGGATGGAACGTAAAAATATTTTGAAGGCCTATGTAATGCCAAAAGTTCTATATGTTATGCAGTTAGTCCCGATATGGCTCCCTAAACCTTTTTTCAAAAGCGTCAAGAGTATGTTCTCTAGATACTTGTGGAATAGCAGGAAACCCAGGATATCTCATGAAACCTTAATTAGAGGTAAAGAGAAGGGAGGACTAGGCCTGCCGGACGTATCTAGATATTACAGAGCAATACAGCTCAATAGGTGGCTTGAAATGGTAGATTCAAAAAGACGCCCAGATGTTCAGGACATCTGCCGTCACAGTATAGGAAAACACTTCCAGAAACATTTATGGCTCCCCGACAGATACAGACATAGGGACATAGCTATAGATCCACTACTGCGTGGCTTAGGAGAGGTATGGAGGGAAATGCGGAAAACGTTAGCACCTGAACCATCCCCGCTGCTGCCAGTGAGCCTATTACCAGACCTCCTAAACCGTGATACTTTTGTCAAACCACATTTGGGGAACTCCTTAACATCTGTAAAACTTGGTGAAGTCACCCCTAATATGGAGTCCTCCATTATAGAGGCACTCCCAAGCTCAATTACAGAATCCCCAGGGGTTTTCCTTGCAAAATCTCATATTAGAGCTGTGTGTGGGGAGTTGAAAGTGAAGTATCTTTTCCAGAGGCCCTTGACTGATTTCAAGAAATTAATCCTATCGCCACTAATCGCTGCTAAAAAAGTGTCGAAGCTCTACCCAGTGGTGGGAGGCGAGGGTGAATCTCTGAAGTCTGTATACATCAGGGAGTAGGAAAAAGAGCTGGATAGGACTATAACTGATACTGAAGTGAAGCAAATACTGAGAAGCTCACATGGCTTCTCCCGCTGCATTCGTCTACAGGAGAATCACTATAAACTTCTGACAAGGTGGTATAAAACTCCAGACTTTCTCTACAAGAGAGGTCTAGCAACTACGAGGGAATGCTGGAGATGCGGAACTGGCTTGGGCTCCTTATCACATATCTGGTTGCATTGCTCTCAGATTAAGCCCTATTGGAAGGAAATTGAAGCGTTGATTCAAAAACGAACAATCCCCGGCTTTAAATTAACACTAGAGATGGTGGCACTTGCGCTTTCAACCCTTCAGTACTCCCCCTCAAAAAAGAACTTGATCTCACATATCATAGCTTCAGCTAAAGCATTAATTCCCTTACATTGGCTAGATGTTAATCCTCCTACTATACAAGAAATGAAAGCTAAGACACACAAATTTGCAGGTTTGAAGAAATGGCTGGATTGATAGGACTCATGATAAATTCATCAAGATATGGAGCCCCTGGAGATCTCTGGCGTAGATGGATCCTAGCTAAATAATAGCAATGATACTTAAGCTTGAGACTTAGATACCTGTACACACGCCTCTTCAATCAAGATGGCCGTAGCAGCCTCTTCTCACTCAAATGGATGAGGTGAGTATTATTTTTTTTTTCAGTGATGAACGCGGCATCTGATTGGTTCAATGATGGGGGGGGGGGGCAATCGCCTTTCCCCATCATTGCTCCAGCTAATTACAAAAAAATAAGCTTCATGACGAAGAAATTAATCTTAAGCAAATTTCTTTGTGAAATTCAGTGAAGCAGGCAAATCGAAGTTTTCAGAACTTCGCTTAACAATAGGCATAAGTTGACAATTCATTGACTCAGGAGCAGGGTCCAACTTCAACTTTTATTGCAGGTATAGGTGAAAGTAAGAAACAGAAAAATTGTGTGCTTACTATGGTACACCAGCATGTAGCAACACACTGTAACATAGGCATATCCATACACGAGCATGTGCATGAGATACTACACGGCAATAAGAGGGAAGATGAGTAACCATAGACATATTCCCCGGGCAGTTGCTGACCTATCTGTGACAAGTATGGCCTCTAACTAATGACTATGAAGTATACAATTACAGCAGGAGACATGCAAAATACAACAATATGCATTAACATATAAACATAAAATGCTAGCTAGTAATCTTGGCATACCGGCGATGCTACCGTAGCCTTGGATGAGGAAGATTACTTCAGATGCTGCTAGTTCAGTGGGTACTGAGAGAAAAAATGGCTCCTACATAAGGTTACTTGATGATGTCACTCAGTCATATGACAGATACAGTGGCTCCCTAGAAACATACAGGGAATTGTATGCTAGCTAATTAATCTGATTGAACAGACAACCACTAGATGGAGAAATTTCACCCGCAACACAAAGCATAATATATTTGCAATATAAGAAATATTGCTGAAGGCATGACTGGGGTTGTCCTCTTTATATATTGATGACCTTCCTGGTGTAAGGAATTGATGTCATAGTGATTTATTATCTGTGTACAGTGTGTTCTTTCACATTAACCATGTAAGAAAACTCCTACAGAGCCCTAATATGACAATTGATGCAGTGAAGAGAGAGAGGATGACAATGTTCAACAGTTTCTCCAAGACTACCATGATCATGGACTTCCATCAGCCCAAAGAAAAGCAAGAGAAATTGCAGAGAAATTATAGATAGATACAGCATTACCAGTGATAAGATAAGGAAGAATAGCCTGCAAGTTCCTTTAGGACTCTTTCACACATCCAAATGGGATGCGTGTAGCAAGCGAATAGCATCCAGACTCATTCATTTCAATGGGTCTGTATAGATCAGCGTCACTTTTCAGGCATCATCTTTGCATTCAAGAAAAATTCTCGGCATGTTCTATACTATTCGTTTTTCATGCAGCCCCGGCTCCATAGAAGTGAATAAGGCTTCTGTATAAAACAAAAGGCATCCGGATGCAATGCATTTTTCACTTATGGTTGCTGGGAAATGTAGATGGGTTTTCTGCAGTTTTCATTCATGAGCGTGGAAACGCATGCAATCCGGATACAAGCTGGACTGAAAAAAATGGAAACACTAAACGCAATTACAGACAAAACTGATTTAACTAGCGTGCAAAAGCATCAGTTTTTTTGTTAACGGACCTTTACACAATCCATATCGCTCGTGTGACAGGGAAATGAGCAAATTCATCTTACACAAGAGCAACTTTTTAACCAAGATTTTTTTCATTCCCCTGATTGACACTGCACTAAATAGTATCAGGGAAAGGTTCACACAAGCTGATATTTTTTTTTCTCTGTTTGGATTTTTAGACTCCGCAAATAACATGAAAAAGTTAGTGCAAAAGGACACACTGAAGGAGTAATGTAAAAACTAAAGCACACACAGGTGATGTTGACATCCAAGGCTTGGTTCATTGTTTTTCCAGATCACATACCTTCTCCTGCTGACATGTTAGATTATATTTACAAGGAAAATCTCTTGGAGCTTTATGGCAATTTAAGCATTGCCTTGCACTTACTCTTGACATTGCCCGTCAGTATTGCTACAGGAGAAATAAGCTTCACCTCTTTCAAGCTGATTCAAAATTACCTGCACTCCCCCATGTCTCAAAGACTGAATGGCTTGGCAATGGTCTCCACTGAACAGAGAGTCCCCAGGTCTTTCAACATGGAGGACATTATCAAAGCTTTTGTGGAAACCAATACCAGGATGGTTCATTTCTGCCTGGAGTAAGATAAAGATTATACAGCTTGAGTAAATATTGTATTTTGATATTTTTAAAAAATGTCTTTGATTAGGACCCCTAGACATAACTTTGCTTGGGGCCCCAGAATTGCCAAGTCAGCCCATGGTCACACCAGATACTGAGATCAAAGATTCACATACTTTTGACACTCACAGGCATGATTCAACAGTTAAAACGCAATACGTCTCCATATGAACCTGTAAGCACAAGTTATAGTATGGCTCCATTTAGTTTGTAAATCTCCTAATATGCCATAAAGCTACAGAGGAACAACTATTGAAAATGTAAATTTATGTTGTGTGTATTTTTTCCCCTATGGGGCTCACAGTACAGATTGTGTTCTATGGCAGTGTTTACCAACCAGTGTACCTCCAGCTGTTGCAAAACTACAACTCCCAGCATGCCCGCACAGCCAAAGGCTGTCCGGGCATGCTGAGAGTTGTAGTTTTGCAACAGCTGGAGGCACACTGGTTGGGAAACACTGTTCTATGGGATGATGACAGACTGCAGGCAAGCATCAGGGGATTTAATTTCCATGTAGCGTCCCTGCTGTAGGCAGACAATGCAGTTCACCAAGATATTCGCACGTGAATATGGATTGGATTAAATATTTAAAGTAGAAGAAAATCAGAAGGTTCATAGCATATTTCAATATTGAGCCAAATGACAACTTGTCTACATCTGTATATCTGCGCTAGTGTTTATATATCAAGCATCAGGCACGTGATCTGTCATAGAAATCTGTTTGACACATGTAATATTCACATTACATCAAAAAGATCTGTGTCTGTTGGTCCTATACTTAACCCCTTGGTGTGCGTCCACCATGCATGTAGAGTGGAAGTCGGCACAAAGATAACGCTGGTTTGTTCCTGCATGTAATCTCTAAATAAAGTATACTGTTTTATCAGAGATGGTAGTGCTGGATTTTTATTCTAATCTTCTGTTGGAGCTCCGCCTCACCATGCATGCCAGTCTAGAAGAAGTCAGCTGAGCCCTGGAAAGTGGAGCTGGTAACGGGGTTTATCCATTTGCTTTTATTAGAAGGTACAACTAGTCCTGCAAAAAAAAAAAAGCCCTCATATGGCTTTGTGAATAGAAAAATAAAAAAGTTATGGCTTCTGGAAAGCAGGGAGTTATAAACGAAAACACAAAAACTAATGATTGCTGTGTCAGCAAATGGTTAAAGGGGTCCTGGAGCTAAATATTGATGACCTATACTCTGGATAGGTCATAAATATATGATTAGTGGCGTCCAACTCCTGCCACCCTCACTGATTAGTCCTTTGAAGGGATGAGCACTGCAGCTTCTTCAAGCATACCAAGCACAGTGCTATACATTGTATAGCAGCCATGTTTGGTCTTCCAGCTCAATCGTATTTACCTAAATGTAAATGAGCTGCACAAAGGTCATTTGACTTATGGAAATTAATTCACAGGCCGAAGAGCAGGAGAATCAGTGGGAGTGCCTGGAGTCGAACCCCACCAATTCAGTATTGATGATCTACCATTAGGAGATGTCATCTATATTTAAAACACAGAAAAAACCTTACTCCCATAATACTAATCAGAACCCTGGAAAATAGCCCGCCCACATCCTTTGTTTAAAGCGGTTGTCTCATTCTGGGACATTTATGGCTATTGAAATGAATGGAGAGAACCGTGCATACATGGTAACCTCTCCATTCTCAACCAGGCACAATTGGGCCCCTATTCTGGAGATAGGAATGGATCGAAGAGGTGGGACCCACACCTATTGGATATCCATAGAATATGCCACAAATGTCCCACATGAAACTACCCCTTTAACTATTCCAGTATGACATGGTACGGAGGTGATGCGGTCATGATTTTTTTGTCTGTGATTGTTTAAGGATATAGATGAGCGAATCGAATCCCACAAAGTGGGATAAATTAGATTTGCCTCGAAGCCAAATTTCCTCGTGCTTCGTGTTAGCGAATCGATTTAACCTGAAATGTAAAAAACACAAACATTCAAACTTACCACCTCCATTTGCTCGCGACGGGCCACCAGCCACCATCTGGATTGAAGATCTCGGCCAAAATCCCATGCACAGTAACGTATGATGTCACCACGCTGGCCAGCGTAATGACGTAATCTTGTGGCACGCAAGATTTCGCGCCAGATCTTCAAGCACTGTTTTTACACTCAGATGCCGCTATCATGTATGAATGCGGCATCTAAAGAGTACAATGACGGGGGGGGCGGTGCTATTGCAGCTCCCTGTTATTTCACCCGCTACTTACAAAGAAATACGCTTCGTGACAAAGTAATTTGTCATGAAGCAAATTTTTGGAAAAATTCGGCAAATCAGCCGAATCGAACTTTTAAAAAATTTGCTCATCTCTATTTAGAGAATGTAGTTTGAACTGATGTGAATTTTTAATGGTTCTTCAGCATTCTGATTAACTTTAAATAGTGACATGTGGGGAAATATGTTAAACAAATACCACATTTGGCTACCTAACTGTATACCCCATGTGGTCAGGAGCCGCAAGCAGCAGGACATGTTTTACATGCTGTCAACTGCACATAAATCAGGTGCAGTCATCACAACTTGAAAGTGCCAGGTCTGTCTCAGACACCTATTTTCCCTTTGTCTTTTATTGGGAAACTAGATGCTGCAATTCCAAATTGCATCATGACCGTATCACGACTGCTCTGCTACAATGCCTAAAAAATTATGTTTAATTTTGAGGATATACCTTCCCTTTGATCTACATTTGAGATGGCCACCATGGTGCTACAATTCACATACTACATTAACTTGGATAGGTGCTATAATGTAGGCAGACTGCCTACATCACATAAAAAGAAGCTGCATTTCAGTAGCCCATCAAATATTTCTATTTTCATGGAAACGGAATATGTCAGTTTCAAAATCTTCTAATTTCAAGACATATTTCAGAGTTAACCACCACTGGTTACATTTGGAGTCAAATATCTTATCAATTTATGTAAATTTAAAGATGTAGAATAAAAAAAAATGAAAAGCAAAAGCTTAACATGTGTTTTTCACTAAGGAATCCCAAAGGTTTAAAGTCATGAAATATGCTTAGAAGAAACCAATGTCTTTGAAATACCTTCCAATTTAAGAGATGTTATGTCAAATGAAGGACTCTTTTCATATGCAGTATATTTTAAACTTCACTCCCTGTAGGACATTAAAATGGGTTACTATAAGACAGGCTATATCCTAATGTCATACCATGGCTCATAGAGATACGTATCTTTATAGGCTTAATCTGAAGATTTCCACACCTATTAGAAACATACAGTTATGCAGGGTAAATATATTATTCCATAACTGAACAAAACATCCATAATGTACAGTATGTATTCAACTAGCCATTAGAACAACTATTTGGGTCTCTTTATAAAAAATACTTGCTCTAAATTTTCCTTTAAATAAAAGTCACATTAAAGCTAGAGCTGTGTGTCTTTGTTTTGTTTTGTAGTCAAAATCATTTTTAAGGGGGACACTGATTCTCAAGTCGTGGCACAGCTAAGACAGCTGTCTTGTGCAGAAGAGCCATTGTGCACACTTTTCTTAGGAAGCACTTCTTAGAAGAACCTATCATTAGCTTTTAGTACACTGAACCAACAACATATCATTATATTACTGGGCTTTAATGTTCTAAACATGCTCCTATCACAAGTCTCGCTGTATGTAAACCACTGGAGAAGAGTCCAGAGAATAGTCCACCGGCACAGGCATGTGCAGTGCACAGATGAAGCTGGGGCTGATGCACCTTGCTCCACTGCACAAACACTGGATGCCATTGGGGTCTTCTCCAGTAATTCATATACAGCACATACTGTATTATATCTTCACTTTATACCTAATATCTGCTATGTTATCCTATATAGATTTTACACTCTATTGTACTTAAAATAAAAGAGCACTGTAATAACAAATGTTTGATCAATAAAACAAGTGCACAGGAAGTGGAGTGGAGGAGCTGTCTGTAGAAAGCAATCAGATTGCTTCTTTTATTGTTAAATGGGCTCTTAATAAAGAACCAGTTTTGACAAATTTACCAACGAGAAATTTTACTAGAGAAGTGCTAATCATTTTTACAAGAATCAAATTCATTGCGAATTTTCCCAAAAAAGTCAAACTTTGGCGATTCAACCTGAACAAATCGCTCAAAATGTCAGCCACCTTTTTACAGATAAAAGACAAGAAGAAGGCATTTGCTAACAAAAGGGAGTAATTATTGGATCGTGTATTAACCCTTTCCTGACCAGCGCCGTAATAGTACTATGGCGCAGGAACTGCGCCCGCCGGTGAGCTGCAGGGGCCGGACTCCGACCCCTGCTGTATGCGCCGGCATCAGTGTTTAACCCTCACTATGGCGCATTAACCCTCACTATGCTGCAGTGTGTGGAGGGAGATTGCTCCCTTCTCATCCCCATCAGGTCCCCGTGCTTCTGTGATGGGGACCCGATGGCTTGGAAGGCAGCCCAATGCCTTCCTTAGGCATCGTGGCTTCCTTCCCTGTTAGCTTGTGAGATCCAGCCCCCAAAATCTCACAGGCAGGAAGGCTGTAAGTGTATTACACAGTGTAATACACTTACAGCCAATGCATTACAATACAGATCTATTGTAATGCATTGGAGAGGGAATCAGACCCCCAAACGTTGGGGGGGAGTAAAAAAAAAATTTTATAACGTTTTGCATAATAAAAAAAAAAAAGTTTCAAGCAAAACAAAAGCGTTCTTTTCCCATAATTAAGTAATAAAAAAAAAATTATTATGTATTGCAGCATTCGTATCAACTGGATCTATAAAAATATCATATAACAGGTGAACTCTTTAAAAAAAAAAAAAAGTGCCAAAACAGCCATTTTTTGGTCACCTTCCCTCACAAAAAGTGTAATACCAAGGTATCAAAAAGTCGGATATACCCCAAAATGGTACCAATCAAACTGTCATCTCATCCCGCAAAAAATGAGACTCTACATGAGACAATCACTAAAAAAATAAAAAAATGGCTCTCAAAAAATGGCAACACAAAAACATATTATTCTTAAAAGAAATGCTTTTACTGAGTAAAACTTAACAAAAAAAAAAATTAGACACATTAGGTATCGCCATGTCCGTAACAACCTGCTCTATAAAAATATCACATAGTCTACCCCCTAACGTGAATGCTATAAAAAATAAAAGTAAAAACTGTGCCAAAACCGCCATTTTTTGTCACCATGCCTCACAAAAAGTGTAAGACCGAGTGATCAAAAAGTCATACATCTCCCAAAATGGTACCAATCAAACCATCATCTGATCCCGCAAAAAATGAGACCCTACATAAGACAATCACTCAAAATACATATATATATGGCTCTCAGAAAATGGCATCAAAAAAGCAAGATTTCATTCTTTTCAGAAATGCTTTTACTGTGTAAAACTTAACAAAAATAATAAACACATTAGGTATCACCACATCTGTAACAACCTGCTCTATTAAAATATCACATGATATGCCCCCTCAGGTGAATGCTGTAAAAAATACTAATAAAAAACTATGACAAAACAGCAATTTTTTGTCACATTGCCTCACAAAAAGTGTAATACCACATTATCAAAAAATCATATGTTTCCCAAAATGGTACCAATCAAACCGTCATCTAATCCCACCAAAAAAAATTGACTCTACCTAAGAACATTGTTCAATAAGTAATAAACAATATGGCTCTCAGAAAATGGCAACAAAAGAATATATTTTTCTTGTCAAAAATGCTTCTACTGTGTAAAACGTAACAAAAATAAAAATAATAGGCATATTAGGTATCTCCGTGTCCGAAACAACCTACCCTATAAAAATATCAAATGACCTACCTGGTCAGGTGAACGATTTAAAAATCAATAATTAAAAACTGTGCCAGAACAGTCATTTTTTGTCACCTCGCCTTACAAAATGCGTAATAATATCGAGTGATCAAAAAGTCATATGTACCCCAAAATGTTTCCAATTAAAATGTCACCTCATCCCGCATAAAATGGACCCTGACATAAGACAATCACTTAAAAAATAAACCAATAGCGCCCCGTAAACCAATCTATCAAAATCTAAGTCCTGCCATGTGCCCCCACAGCAGTTTACCACTACATATGAGGTGTTGCTATATTCAGGAGAAATGCGTAACAAATTATGGGTTCTTTTTCTCCTGTTGCTCCTTATGAAAATGAAAAATTTGGGGCTAGAGCAACACTTTATTGGAAGAAATGAAACTTTTCATTTTCATAGCCAAATGTTTCCAAATTCCTTGAAACGCTTATGGGGTTAAAGTGCTCAGTACACCCATTATTATATTCTTTGAGGGGTGTAGTTTCCAAAATGGGGTCACTTTTTGAGGGTTTCCACTGTAGGGGTACGTCAGGGTCTCTTCAAATACAAAATGGTGCCCAAAAAACATTCTAGCAAAATCTGCCTCCAAAATCCATATGGCGTTCCTTTCCTTCTGACGACTGCCACGTGCCCATAGAGCAGTTTACCACAACATATGGGGTATTTCATTAAACTGCAGAATCAGAGTAATGCATATTGAGGTTTATTTTGCTGTTAACCCTTGCTGAGTTGCAAGAAAAAAATATATTAACATGAAAAATCTGCAAAAAAAATGACATTTTTAAATTTCGACTCAATTTTCTTTTTCTTTTTTATTTTATTTGGGTCTCTCGCGAAAAATCTGGGAATATTGATATCAGATTACCATCAAAATGTGTATCTGATACTTCTCTTTTACGTCTAAGTACCCAATCCCGGTCCTTTGAACAAACCAATTTCGCCAAAATTGACCCCTGGAGGAGGTTTTTTTAAAGGGAATTCTGTGGGCCCTTTCCAAACAGAAGGTAGATGCATCATGATCTGGCCCTAAATTTTCAGCCAACCATTTTTGGATGAAATTTCAGAGGATTATCCTGTTCTGCCCCTTCTAGGAACCCTACCAGTCGCAAGTTGTAACTACGGGACCTATCCTCCAGATCTATCACTTTCTTTCTAAGCCAAAAGCGATCTTCATCTACCTCTTCTAATCTCTTTTTTAATATACCATTCTCTGAAGTGACAGAATTAACTGCGGATTCCAATTCCTTCACCTTCAGTCTCAGCTTTGTCATTTCATCTCTAATTATCGTGACATCTCCTTGTACTACTGAGAGGGAAAAGGCCAGCTCTGCAACTGAGGTGCTAGTGGAATTTACTACTCCCAATATATCCACAAGTTTTTTATTAATACTCTCAAAACCTTCACTCTGGGGCGAACTGGTCTTTAACCATCTCCCGACCGCCTAACGCAGGGATGCGTCCTGCGGGCGGCCGGGTTATTCCTCGTTGACGCATCGGCGTGTCATCTCGCGAGACGCGAGATTTCCTGAGAACGCGCGCACACAGGAGCGCCGTTCACAGGATCGGAAGGTAAACGAGCTGATCTACAGCCTGCCAGCGGCGAACATTCGCTGGCAGGCTGTAGATCCGATTTTTTTAACCCCAGAAAGGTATATCAGACGCTGTTTTGTTAATAGCGTCTGATTGTCACGGCGGACAGTATCTCAGATATACAGACAACCAAATAAACAAGTGTCTAGGCGAGATGCTGGGGAATGGTCACCTCCTAGCATATCCCTGACTTCTGTCCCTACGCTGCTAAGCCCACATTCAGACCTAGATAGTAGGAATAATGTGTCCTCGTGCCTGGACTGCAAACACCCTAGAATCCCTGAGATGGTGAAAGGGGAGAAGGGGCAGAAGACACACAAACAGCCTAGACCGCAAATAACAAAAACAGAAACCAAACTTATCTGAGCTGGAACAGACAATCCTTCCTTCTTTGAATCCAAGGCCAGACTGAATTCTACAACCCGCGCGGCCCTCTGGGATTGAAAGCAATTTAAGCCAATGACCCCACCCAGAGCACCTGAAGGAAGGCGGATCCAGCATGATTCCAAAACAAAACAAAACAAATGGTTAGACACGTGCTGCCAATCTGACAGACCTCCGCACACCGTCCGAGCAGGGCATGACAGTACCCCCCCTTCTACGGGTGACCTCTGGGCACCCCGGACCAACCTTATCCGGGTGGGCTCTATTAAAAGCCCTAACCAGTCCGCTGGCGCTGACCTCCAGCGCCGGAACCCACATCCTCTCCTCAAGGCCATATCCCCTCCAGTGTACCAGGTACTGAAGGGAACTCTAGAGTCAAGAACCCTGGAGATCTCGAACTCTTAATTCCCATCGACCAGAACAGGAGGAGGAGGCAATGGCGATGGTTCCACCGGTCTCACATATTTTTTCAATAAAGATCTATGGAACACATCATGGATCCTCCAAGTCTGCGGAAGATCCAGCCGAAACGCTACTGGATTGATCACCGCAGATATTTTGTACGGGCCGATAAATCTTGGGCCCAGTTTCCAAGATGGCACTCTCAATTTAATATTTTTAGTGGACAACCACACCAGATCACCCACACACAGGTCCGGACCAGTCACACGTCTCCTGTC
Organism: Bufo bufo; assembly: GCF_905171765.1. Classification (NCBI taxonomy): domain Eukaryota; kingdom Metazoa; phylum Chordata; class Amphibia; order Anura; family Bufonidae; genus Bufo; species Bufo bufo. The sequence goes on from NC_053392.1 coordinate 390,490,696, forward strand.
AGCCATTCGCTTATATCTCTCACCCATCGTCTCCAAATTCACTTGTATCCTCCGCCAGATAGAAGATAAGGTAGAAGAAAACCTTTCCTCCTCTGGCATCCCAGAGGAACTAGTCCCCGAAAAGGTACCAAACTGAGGATGAAAACTATATGCGCCCAAAAATGGCGACTTACCTGTGGATTCCTGCCTACGGTTATTCAAAGCAAACTACGCTAGGGGCAGGAATGAGGACCAGTCCTCCTGATTCTCTGCCACAAAGCACCTCAAGTAGGTCTTCAGATTCTGATTAGTACGCTCCATCTGTCCATTCGACTGCGGATGGAAAGCCGAAGAGAACGAAAGTTGAATGCCAAGCCGAGAGCAGAACGCCCTCCAGAACCTGGAGACAAACTGCGTGCCCCTATCAGAAACCACATCCGAAGGAATACCATGCAATTTCACTATATTATCAACAAAAATTTGCGCAAGAGTCTTGGCATTAGGCAGACTAGTTAACGATATAAAATGAGTCATCTTGCTAAAACGGTCAACTACCACCAAAATTACTGTTTTCCCCGAGGAATTCGGTAGATCTGTAATAAAGTCCATGGACAAGTGCGTCCAAGGACGAGACGGAATAGATAAAGGAAGGAGTGAACCAGCCGGTCGAGTATGAGCAACCTTAGATCGTGCACAGGTCTCACAAGCTGCCACGTAATCCTCAATGCTCCTACGTAACCCGGGCCACCAGAACCTCCGGGACACAAGGTCACAGGTGGACTTACCACCAGGGTGTCCGGCAAGGACAGTATTGTGATGTTCCTTGAAAACCTTGTATCGCAGTTCTTCGGGAACAAACAACCTCCCTGGGGGACAAGAACCAGGAGCCCCCTCCTGAGCTCCCAACACCTCCATCTCCAATTCAGGATACAGAGCTGAAACCACAACCCCATCAGCCAAAATCGGAGCAGGATCCTCTGAATCACCTCCCCCAGGAAAACTGCGAGACAACGCATCTGCCTTGATGTTTTTGACCCTCGGACGAAAAGTAACAACAAAATTGAACCTGGTAAAAACCAGTTACCATCTGGCCTGCCTAGGATTCAGATGCTTGGCAGATTGCAGGTAAGCCAAATTCTTATGATCCGTATAAACAGTAACGGGGTGAGAAGCCCCCTCCAACCAGTGACGCCATTCCTCAAAGGCCAACTTTATAGCCAGCAACTCTCTATCTCCCACATCATAGTTCCTCTCGGCGACCGAGAGCTTCTTAGAAAAAAAAGCACACGGGACCCACTTGCCAGGAGAAGAACCCTGCGACAGCACTGCTCCCACCCCCACCTCTGATGCATCCACCTCCACCACGAATGTCTGAGACACATCGGGCTGCACCAGAATGGGAGCAGACGCAAAACACTCCTTAATAGTCGAAAAGGCCTGTAATGCCTCCTCCGACCCAACAGAGACGTCAGTGCCCTTCTTTGTCATATCAGTCAGAGGTTTAACAATGGTGGAATAGTTCAGAATAAATTTTCTATAATAGTTAGTAAACCCCAAAAACCGCATCAAAGCTTTCTGATTCTCTGGTCGGTCCCATTCCAGAACCGCCCGGACCTTTTCGGGGTCCATACGGAAACCAGAGTCGGAAAGCAGATATCCCAAAAACGGAAGCTCCTGCACCGAAAACACACATTTTTCCAATTTGGCATATAATTTATTCTCCTGAAGGATCGTCAAAACCTGTCTCACATGATCCTGATGGGTCTTCAGATCAGGAGAGTAAATTAAAATGTCATCTAAGTAAACTACCACGAACCTCCCCACCAAGTGATGAAAAATGTCATTGACGAATCTCTGAAATACCGCTGGCGCGTTCGTCAACCCAAAAGGCATAACCAGATTCTCAAAATGACCCTCGTGCGTATTGAAGGCCGTCTTACACTCATCCCCTTCCTTGATTCTGATCAGATTGTAGGCCCCTCTCAAATCCAACTTGGAGAACACCCTGGCACCAACAATCTGATCAAAAAGGTCGGAGTTTAAAGGAAGCGGATACGGATCCCGGACCGTAATACGGTTCAATTCCCGAAAATCCAAACACGGTCTCAGTGATCCATCCTTTTTCTTAACAAAGAAAAACCTACTGCCACCGGAGACTTTGATGGCCTAATATGACCTTTTGCCAAACTCTCGGCGATATACTTTCGCATGACCTCTCTTTCAGGTTGGGAAAGATTGTAAAGGCGAGACTTTGGCAACTTAGCTCCTGGGATGAGATTAACAGGACAATCATAGTCACGATGAGGGGGCAATTCCTGAGTCCCACCCTCTGAAAAGACATCCGCAAAGTCTGAGAGATATTGAGGTAGAACCGCAGTGGACACCCCAGAGATAGATGTGCCAAGACAATTCTCCGAACAAAACTCTCCCCAACCAATAATTTGTCTTGCCTGCCAATCAATAATTGGATTATGTTTTGTCAACCATGGTAAACCTAGGACTATAGGAGCAGGCAAATTCCTCATGACAAAACAAGAAATAACCTCTACATGTGAATCACCCAACCTCAACTGAATACCATGTGCAATATGAGTGAGACTCCTTTGCGAAAGAGGTGAAGAATCTATTGCAAACACCGGAATCTCCCTTTCTAAAGTGCACGTACTTAGACCCAGATTTTGAAGGAAAAGAAAGTCAATAAGGTTTAGCCCAGCACCATAGTCAATGAATACCTCAACAAAAAAATGTCTTGAGTCTAGCGCCACCATAGCTGGAAGGAGAAAACGAGAATTACAGGGAGCTTACATATTTGCTTGTTCCACTACTCCATTCACGCTACCAAGAGTCAGGACGTTTTTTTTTCTTTCATATCATCACGTGGTTTAACAAAAGGACAAGCAAAAACAAAATGGTCACTTTTACCACAATAGTAACATAATTTATGTAATCTCCTAAAGTTTCTCCTACCAGAACGAAAAGATATCTGACCCAACTGCATAGGTTCCTCCCCTACCCCAGAGTTATAAGTAATATCACCCTGGGCAGCAGGTGAGACAAAACCACACGCAGAAGGGATCCCTTGCACGGAGGGACCCTTACACCTCTCTCTGATTCAGCTATCCAACCGTATAGCCAAAGACATAGCATTCTCTAGAGTATCCGGGTACTCATGAAAAGCCAGGGCATCTTTCAACCTCTCAGATAACCCCTGACAAAACTGACTACGTAACGCCGGGTCGTTCAACCCCGACTCAGTAGCCCATCTCCTAAACTCTATGCAGTAAACCTCTGCAGTATGTTTACCCTTAAATAAGTTACGCAATTTAGATTCTGCCATCGAGACCCGATCTGGGTCATCGTAAATCAATCCCAGGGCTTTGAAAAATTCCTCCACCGTAGGGCCAGAGAACCGGGCAGCAGAGAAAAACCCCAGGATTGCGCGTCCCCTTTTAGCAGAGACATGATTATACCAACCCTCTGACTTTCATCACAATTTGCATGACTCTTTAAAGCGAAAAAAATCATCTGCACCCCCTGTAAATTTCTCGGGAAGAGCGACTTTAGGCTCCCACCAATTTGACCTGCACCTGATGCCAAAACACTCTGACACCGTGTGACCGAACTACGCAGATCCGCAACCTCTAGGGATAATCCCTGCATGCGGTCAACCAGTGCATCAATTGACGTCATCACAAAACCGCTGAGTAATGGCAGTCACAGTATGGCGGGTTATAATGTCACGGCGGACAGTATCTCAGATATACAGACAACCAAATAAACAAGTGTCTAGGCGAGATGCTGGGGAATGGTCACCTCCTAGCATATCCCTGACTTCTGTCCCTACGCTGCTAAGCCCACATTCAGACCTAGATGGTAGGAATAATGTGTCCTCGTGCCTGGACTGCAAACACCCTAGAATCCCTGAGATGGTGAAAGGGGAGAAGGGGCAGAAGACACACAAACAGCCTAGACCGCAAATAACAAAAACAGAAACCAAACTTATCTGAGCTGGAACAGACAATCCTTCCTTCCTTGAATCCAAGGCCAGACTGAATTCTATAACCCGCGCGGCCCTCTGGGAGTGAAGGCAATTTAAGCCAATGACCCCACCCAGAGCACCTGAAGGAAGGCGGATCCAGCATGATTCCAAAACAAAACAAAACAAATGGTTAGACACGTGCTGCCAATCTGACAGATCTCCGCACACCGTCCGAGCAGGGCATGACACTGATATACCTGCTACCTGGTCCTCTGTTGGTCCCTTTTGCTTGGATCGACCACCAGAGGACACAGGCAGCTCTGTAAGTAGCACCAAGCACCACACTACACTACACCCCCCTGTCACTTATTAACCCCTTATTAACCCCTGATCACCCCCCTGTCATTGATCACCCCCCTTGTCAGAACTATCGGGTATAAATAAAGTCCATAAGTATAAGGCCTATATAAGAGGTATGGACATGAACCTAAAGAACAACCATTTTGTCTTATTTTAAAAGAGCAGGGTGAGTTCAGGATTTTAACTCAGAATTACTAACCCAAGGATTAACAATATGTACCAAAGTGTTTACCCAAGTCTGTTTTTGTGAAAAGGAAGTTTCCCAAGGTCTAATGAAACGTAATTGCCTAGATAAGACAATGTATTAGAAATGTGCTGAGTCTTGATGATTTTCAGTGAATAGAAAGAGTATAATCTTTCTTTGGGGTTTTTATATTAATCAATGTATGAGTGGATTTAGATTTTTATATCATGAATTTAAATGTGTGCTTTATATATATGAGTGTGGGCCTTATAGATATATTCAGTTTTAAGGTTAGAAATGAGGTACAAATTCCTATGTCATTTTTAGAATCTCTCCCAGAGTAAAACACAAGTTAATGATCTCTTTGCTGAAGATTTCTTGAATGGAGAAAGGTGGACACAGGTGATCATAAACAAACCCTGTCTTTTCCCCAAAACAATGACCTAAGAATGGTCATGTGTATCTTGATTTAATTAGGTCTGGTCAAGAGGTTAAGGGATGTACGAGGTGTTTGACTAAATACAAAAATCATTGTCTATTCAAGATCTCCTCAAGGTTTTGTCTGAAGCCTTAGTTAAAATTTATTGCTAGTAAATGAATAAGGGAATATATAGAAAACACAAATAAGTGCCTCAACTTTTGTATGGAGTACTAGTGCCATCTAGTGTTAGGGTAACATAAAGGTTTAGGGTGTATTTTCCCTAGGGAGGTTCTATTAATTATAAAGTGAGGTCACTAGTTAATGATAAAACTTGGCCAAGCCCTTTCTAAGATAAAAAGATGGTATGAGCTGACAGAAAGGCTCTCTCTAACCATCTTCAGAGAACTATCATCAAGGCTCTCTAACTATCATCATCAAGGGATGATCATCAAGGGACGATCATCAAGGGAAAAGACCAGATCCAGCCCTGACCACCTTTTCAGTCATTGGAGGCAGCCATCTTAGAACCATTGAAACTGATTTCTGCTAGCTGACATTTTGGGTATAGTATAACCTTACCTATATTTTATAGGATAATTAATTAATATAATACATATCTATATATATTCAATTAACCATACCTTGTGTATAGTATCTGTTTTGGAATAAGATTGGGGTGTACCTGCAGCATCATCCTGAAAATTAATCCAATACAGGGAGATTGAAAATATACTGGTGAAAACACTGTATTATCTCCAAGGAATTGAATTCAGTTCTAGACCGGTATGGTTGATTATATACATATATATCTGTATAGATAATAGATAAACCAGATTTGGGTTTAATCAGACATTTGTCGGCTGAGAGAAATCAAGTATTAAATTAATTTAAAATATAATTGAGGGGTATCATTATAAGAAGGCATAATTGTGTATATATATATATATTCTCAATTATTTTGGACTTTCTCACTATTTTGCATATCATTGATTGAATTTCAATTGTCACCAATTTTATTATATATTATTTTGTACTAAAAATTGTATTAATAAATTACATATAAATTTTGTCTGTAACTGGGTTTTGTCTTCAATTCAACGCAGATCACGAGCTTGTTTTATCTTGATATTTATGATAATAAATTGGAATCTCCTTCATTACAGATTTTAATTTATTCACATAAATAATATAGACTGTCAATCGGAGACAGCATAAAGATTCCGACATAATCTGGAGGTCCCACCGAGATCTGCTTGTAATAGAAACAAAATTTTGTTGTGCAAAATATATATTTGATAAAGTTATTGTGGTACTTGTAGTGCAACAAGTAAAAATATGTCTGAGAATAACAGCAAGGCTGCTGCTGCAGTGGTAAAGACTGATATGCATGATAGAGAGACTCAAGAATTAGTTGAACATATTGTGATGTGTCATATGTATGACAGGTTGGATATTAAAAGAGAGTTAAAGGATTGGAGGGTTGAACTGGAAAGGAGAGCTGTAGAATATGCAGATGATGTCTGGTCTGATAAATCCCAGTTTGCTGATTATCTCTGTCACATTTCCCAAGCTAAACATAAGAAAGATAAGGATTCATTAATCCTTCAATCTTGGCCTGAATTTGTATATTTAGTTGTTGAAATAGCAAAGCAATTGGAAAAAGCTAAATATAAAAATATTGAACAGGCATATGAAATGGATAAATTTCAAAAAGACCTATCTGAAATGGAAATTAAGGCGGCCACGGTTTCTGGTGAATTAGCACAATGGTCTGCTAAATTATCAGAATATAGTGACAGAGACAATCAACAGCAAGAGGTAATAAGAACTCTGGAATGGAAATTAAGTCAAGCTACTAATGAACTGTCTAAATCTCAGTTGTCTATGGCGGATCTAGATGAGGAATGTAAAAAGTTGTATCAGGACAATAGAAATTTACAAACAGAGTTAGATAACCGGGATCTTGCCCATTTACAATTCAGACAGCCTAAGGATTCAAATAGAGTGAAGGTAAAATATTCCAGGGGGGAATCAGATGCAGAAAGTAAATATGACAACCCCTTTAAAGGAGAAGAGCTAATGTGTCTGAGAGAACATTCTCTTCCTAAATTAAAACCGATTTCACCTCCTAGGTCCTCTAAAAGTTCAGTACAGAGATCTTCTCAACCCATGATAGACACTACTAAAGTGATCAAGTTTCTCAAGGAAACTGTGGGTCAATTTGCTAAAAAGGCATCACCCTCCATAATTAGTCATTTGGAAATATATGAGGAGGCCATGAAAACTTTACATTTAGAACAGGACATACAGAAACTTGAATTTATTACCTGGGTATTCAAACCAAAACACCGGTATTTCTTTAATTCCCTTAGAGATATGGGTAGGGATTCTTGGTCAGATGTGGTCGCAGAAATAAAAACTGAATTTGGTCACTATAAGTCAGCTACTTCTGCAAGGAGGGCCTTATTTACCCTCAAATGTAGACCTAATCGAAGTCCCAGGGAATTTTTGTCCCAGGGAAAAATGCCTATAGTTTGTCAGAAAAATATCCCAATTTTGAAAGTAGTGAATTCATCCAGTTATTTTATGATGCTTTGCCCAATAAAATAAAATTTATTTTGGCCAGGGATTACCATCCTAGAAAGACTCTGGATTGGTTACTCACCGATGAGTCTCCTGATAGGAGATTTAAAAGAGCGAGTGAGGAAATAGCAGATACTCACATAAAAAGAGATCAGGGAAAATTTGAGAGCCCTAAAAGGAGTTATGCTGAGGTGTTGAAAACTCCTAGACCTTCCCAGCCAAATAAAATTCAGCCTAGGCCGGATGGGAATAAGGGTCCAAATGTTGCTGAAAAGAACCCAAACCAACAGAAGGAGTTTAGAAATAAAACCGATTTCACCTCCTAGGTCCTCTAAAAGTTCAGTACAGAGATCTTCTCAACCCATGATAGACACTACTAAAGTGATCAAGTTTCTCAAGGAAACTGTGGGTCAATTTGCTAAAAAGGGATCACCCTCCATAATTATTCTACTATTAAATAAACACCCATTTAGGGCAAGATCCTAAATTTAAAAAATATGAGGAGAGCATCAAATAAGGGACGTGGCCCAGGTCGTGGTGCTGCTGGTGGAGCTCCAGTTGCAGGGAGAGGACGTGGTCGATCTGTGCCAGCTAAACGCACAAGTGAAACCCCTTCCTCAGGTGCGAGTAGGCGACAAAATCTGCAGCGGTATTTGGTCGGGCCTAATGCTGCTCTACGAATGGTGAGGCCTTAACAAGTACAGGCGATAGTAGATTGGGTTGCTGACAGTGGATCCAGATCCTTCACATTGTCTCCCACCCAGTCTCATGCTGAAAGACCACAGTTGGCACCTGCAGCCGATGTCCATCAGTCTTTCACCTCACCCCCTTGCAAATCAGCCAAGCAGTCTAAGCCCCAAGTCATGCAGCAGTCTCTTCTGCTTTTTGATGACTCTGTTAGCAGGGTTTCCCAGGGCCATTCACCTAGCCCTGCCCCAGAAGTGGAAGAGATTGAGTGTACCGATGCCCAACCATTTATTTTTCAAGATGAGTACATGGGAGGACCATCGCAGCACATCTCGGATGATGACGAAACACAGATGCCAACTGCTGGGGCTTTCGAAAGTGTGCAGACCAACAAGGAAGTCAGGGGTGAAGGCTGGGTGGAAGATGATGTGGAGGACGATGGAATCAAGGTCATGCGAGTGACCGATGTAGTTCGGAGGAAGAGGCGGTGGTCGCACAGAGCCACCAGCACAACAGAAGAGGGAGCAGGGTGCAAAAGCGGAGCGGCCGTCCTCTAGACAGTACGCCTCCTACTGCCCACCGCAGCAAGGGACCGAGCACACCAAAGCCAGCTCCAAGGAGTTCCCTGGTGTGGCAGTTCTTCAGACAATGTGCTGACGACAAGACACGAGTGGTTTGAAGGCTGTGCAATCAGAGCCTGAAGCGAGGCATAAACGTTCTCAACCTGAGCACAACCTGCATGACCAGGCATTTAAGTGCAAAGCACGAGCTGCAGTGGAGTAGACACCTCAAAAACCAATAAAGGTCTCTGGCTCCTCCTGCTTCCTCTTCTGCTGCAGTCACGGCCTCTTCATGGAGTGACAGTGCCACCTGGCACACCGCAAACAGAGGATCTGCCAGCAACACCTGGGTCACCAAGAATCTCCACAATGTCCCACGGAAGCGTTCAGCTCTCCATATCCCAAACGCTGGAGAGGAAGAGGAAGTACCCACCTGCGATCCCTAGCCCTGAATGCCAGCATTTCTAAATTACTTGCCTTTGAAATTCTGTCATTCCGTCTGGTGGAGACGGATAGTTTTATAGGCCTTATGGCGGTGGCTGTCCCACAGTACGTCGTGCCCAGCCGCCACTACTTTTCAAGGAGAGCCATCCCTTCCCTTCACAACCAAGTAGGGGACAAAATCAGGTGTGCCCTGCGCAACGCCATCTGTGGCAAGGTGCACCTGACTACGGATTCGTGGACCAGTAAGCATGGTCAGGGCCGTTATATCTCCATAACAGCACACTGGGTAAATGCAGTGGCGGCTGGGCCTGAGGCGGATAGCAGTTTGGCTCATGTCCTTTCACCACCGAGGATTGCAGGGCGCTTCAGCCCTCCTCCTACTCTGCTTCCTCATCCTCTACCAGCTCCTCATCCGGTCAGCGTAACACCTTCACCACCAACTATAGCACAGCCAGGGGTAAACGACAGCAGGCAGTTTTAAAACTTATCTGTTTGGGGGACAAACCCCACACCACGCAGGAGATGTGGACGGGCCTTGAACATCAGACCGATGAGTGGTTTGTGCCAGTCAGCCTCAAGCCCGGCCTGGTGGTGTGTGATAAAATCTTGTAGCAGCTCTGGGACTAGCCGGTTTGACGCACATCCCTTGCCTGGCGCATGTGGTGAATTTGGTGGTGCAGAGATTCCTTAAAAATCACCCCGACATGTCAGAGCTGCTGCATAAAGTGCGGGCCGCCTGTGCGCGCTTTCGGCGTTCTCACCCTGCTGCTGCTCGCCTGTCAGCGCTGCAGCGTAACTTCGGCCTTCCCGCTCACCGCCTCATATGCGACGTGCCCACAAGGTGGAACTCCACCTTGCACATGCTGGCCAGACTGTGCGAGCAGCAGCAGGCCATAGTGGACTTTCAGCTGCAGCACGCACGGGTGAGTCGCTCGGCGGAACAGCACCACTTCACCACCAATGACTGGGCCTCCATGCGAGACCTGTGTTCCTTGTTGCACTGTTTCGAGTACTCCACCAACATGGCCAGTGCCGATAACGCCGTTCTCAGCGTTACTATCCCACTTCTATGCCTCCTTGAAAAAACGCTCATGGTGATGATGGAAGAGGATGTGGCACAGGAGGAGGAGGAGGAAGAGGGATCATTTCGTAGGGTTTCTGGCCAGTCATTCCCAAGTGGCTCCCAGGGTGGGTTCCTGCACCCACAAACCCAAGGTACACAATTGTCCTGCCAGGGCACAGTTCTGGAGGATGAGGAGGTGGAGGATGAGGAGGAGGAGATGCAGGAGGAGGAACCATGTTCACAGCAGGGTGGCACCCAGACCAGCTCATGGCCATCACTGGTGCGTAGATGGGGGGATACAGAGGACACAGACGATACACCTCCCACAGAGGACAGATTTTCATTGCCTCTGGGCAGCCTGGCACACATGAGCGATTACATGCTGCACTGTCTCCGCAACGACCGCCGAGTTGCCCACATTCTAACTTGTGCTGATTACTGGGTGGCCACGCTGCTGGATCCCCGTTACAAGGACAACGTACCGTCCTTAATTCCTTCACTGGAGCGTGATCGTAAGATGCACGAGTACAAGCGCACGCAGGTGGCATTCCCACCTGACAGCGGGGGCACAGTGGAAGCACAAGGCGAAGGCAGAGGAAGAGGTCGCCAACGCAGCTGGGGCACCGCCAGCACCTCAGAAGGCAGGGTTAGCATGGCCGAAATGTTGAAAAGCTTTGTCAGCACGCCACAACAACCAGCACCACCAGCTGATATGGAACGTCTTAGCAGGAGGCAGCATTTCACCAACATGGTGGAGCAGTATGTGTGCACACGCCTACACGTACTGAATGACGGGTCTGCCCCCTTCAACTTCTGGGTCTCCAAATTGGGCACATGGCCTGAGCTTACCCTTTACGCCTTGGAGGTGCTGGCCTGCCCTGCAGCCAGTGTATTATCTGAACGTGTGTTTAGCACGGCAGGGAGCGTCATCACAGACAAGCGCAGCCGCCTGTCCACAGCCAACATGGACAAGCTCACGTTCATTAAAATGAACCAGGCTTGGATCCCACAAGACTTAGACATTTATACCACCATCAAACATACATTCTTGTACTCAAGTCAAGTGCAATGATTCTTTGTTTTCTTTTTTTTTATTTGTCACAATATTTTGGGGGCTACCTACCCCAATGAAAAAAAAAAAAAACATTGTTGGCTACCTGTTCCTCCTCCATTGCTGCCTCCACCTACAATACCACATTCACCGCCTCCTCAACCTGCGACTCCATATCCACCTCCTTCTCTGAGTTGCAGGTTAATAATTTGTAATTTTTAGTTATTTTATTTTATTTTAAGTTATTTCCCTATCCACATTTGTTTGCAGAGCAGTTGCCATGCTCTTAAGCACATTTTACTGTCTTTTACATCCCTCTAGCCTTTTCAAGGACTATTTTAGAGCCATTTTAATGCAAAAAAGTGCCAATTTTAGTGCCCTAAATTGAAAAAATTCTTATTTTCAATTGTTGGATGACATTTTACCATTTTTGGCGTATACAAACCCCTGCTGTGCCTGGGTGACAGGGGCCTAAATCTCTCAAAATCCTCTGTTCTATTGCTGGGTGACATGAACCCCCTTTTGCCGTGAATGAACCCCTGCTGTGCCTGGGTGACAGGGGCCTAAATCTCTCAAAATCCACTGTTCTATTGCTGGGTGACATGAACCCCCTTTTGCCATGAATGAAACCCTGCTGTGCCTGGGTGACACGGGCCTAAATCTCTCAAAATTCTCTGTTCAATTGCTGGGTGACATGAACCCCCTTTTGCCGTGAATGAACCCCTGCTGTGCCTGGGTGACATGGGCCTAAATCTCTCAAAATCCTCTGTTCTATTGCTGGGTGACATGAACCCACTTTTGCCGTGAATGAACTCCTGCTGTGCCTGGGTGACATGGGCCTAAATCTCTCAAAATCCTCTGTTCTATTGCTGGGTGACATGAACCCACCTTTGCCGTGAATGAACCCCTGCTGTGCCTGGGTGACACGGACCTAAATCTCTCAAAATCCTCTGTTCTATTGCTGGGTGACATGAACCCACTTTTGCCATGAATGAACCCCTGCTGTGCCTGGGTGACAGGGGCCTAAATCTCTCAAAATCCTCTGTTCAATTGCTGGGTGACATGAACCCCCTTTTGCAGTGAATGAACCCCTGCTGTGCCTGGGTGACAGGGGCCTAAATCTCTCAAAATCCTCTGTTCTATTGCTGGGTGACATGAACCCACTTTTGCCATGAATAAACCCCTGCTGTGCCTGGGTGACATGGGCCTAAATCTCTCAAAATCCTCTGTTCTATTGCTGGGTGACATGAACCCACTTTTGCCGTGAATGAACCCCTGCTGTGCCTGGGTGACAGGGGCCTAAATCTCTCAATATCCTCTGTTCTATTGCTGGGTGACATGAACCCCCTTTTGCCGTGAATGAACCCCTGCTCTGCAATGCTGACAGGGAACTAAATTTAGTGAAAACATCTGTTACTGATCGGAAGATGCGCGACTACAAGCGCACGCTGATGATAGCATTCCCACCTGACAGCGGGGGCACAGTGGAAGCACAAGGCGAAGGCAGAGGAGGAGGTTGCCAACGCAGCTGGGGCACCACCAGCACCTGAGAAGGCAGGGTTAGCATGGCCCAAACAGAGGCGGCTCTAGACTTTGTGAGGCCTTAGTTGAAACTCAAACATGAGGCCCCCACGACGATCGTTGGGATGCCCGTGATCTCCCGTACGGCACCCCGGCTCAGTCCTCAAGATATAAGCTGTGTCAACCACCGCACGGAGCAGTGGTGTGGTCAGCACTCCCCCTCCATGTATCTCTATGGAAGACTCGGAGATACGCAAGTGCTGTATCTGCGGCTCTCCCATAGATACATGGAGGGGGAGTGTTGACCACCGCTCAAGGAGATCCGGAGTACCATACAGGAGATCGTGGGGGATCCCAACGGCCAGACCCCCCGATCAGACACTTATCTCCTATCCTTTGCATAGGGGATTTATTTTCCTATCCCGGAGTACCCCTTTAATATGCAGTGACATCACAGTAAAGGGTTAATATGCACAGTGACAACACAGTACTGGGCTTATATTCACAGTGCATATTAACACTTTGCATTAACCCTGGCCCAGTTCTCTAAATTGATCCTCCCCCCACACACCGTATTTTGCTGTACTCGCTATACAGCAGCACATACCTCTCACATCCAGGGCCTCCAGGTGACGTCTCCTCGGATGTAGATCTTCTCTGTCATCATCTTCTGCATTCAGTCCGGACACTTCTTTCAGCCGCACCTCGTCTCTGCAGAGTGTGACACACAGACATCTTAGCTTCCTCACATTTCTATCATCATGCCCCAACCTGGAGTCCCCACAGTGTTATCCTGCTGCTTGATGTGCCCCCCAATACCCCCAAATACTGTCCTGAAGAAATAGTGCTCCCATAGTAATAGTGCTCCTCATAGTCCCACCAATAGTAATTCCCTTCTAGAATGCCCTCATTAGTAACACTGCCCCCTACAGTGCCCCCATTAAGTAATTTGCCCCCTACAGTGCCCCCATTAAGTAATTTGTCCCCCACACTGCCCCGTTAAGTAAGTTGCCCACCACACTGCCCCATCATGTAATTTGCCCCCCACACTGCCCCATTAGGTAATTTGCCCCATCATGTAATTTGCCCCCACACTGCCCCATTAAGTAATTTGCCCCCACACTGCCCCATTAAGTAATTTGTCTGCCACACTGCCCCATTAAGTAATTTGTCCACCACACTGCCCCATCATGTAATTTGCCTCCAACACTGCCCCCATCATGTAATTTGCCTCCAACACTGCCACCATCATGTAATTTGCCTCCAACACTGCCCCCATCATGTAATTTGCCTCCAACACTGCCCCATCATGTAATTTGCCCCCCACACTGCCCCATTAAGTAATTTGCCCCATCATGTAATTTGCCCCCACACTGCCCCATTAAGTAATTTGCCCCCACACTGCCCCATTAAGTAATTTCTCCGCCACACTGCCCCATTAAGTAATTTGTCCGCCACACTGCCCCATCATGTAATTTGCCTCCAACACTGCCCCCATCATGTAATTTGCCTCCAACACTGCCACCATCATGTAATTTGCCTCCAACACTGCCCCATCATGTAATTTGCCTCCAACACTTCCCCCATCATGTAATTTGCCTCCAACACTTCCCCCATCATGTAATTTGCCTCCAACACTGCCCCCATCATGTAATTTCCCCCCCCCACACTGCCCCATTAAGTAATTTGTCTGCCACACTGCCCCCATTAAGTAATTTGTCTGCCACACTGCCCCCATCATGTAATTTGCCTCCAACACTGCCCCCATTAATTAATTTGCCCCCACACTGCCCCATTAAGTAATTTGGCCCCACACACTGCCCCCATTAAGTAATTTGCCCGCCACGCTGCCCCCATTAAGTAATTTGTTCGCCACGCTGCCCCATCATGTAATTTGCCCCCCACACTGCCCCCATTAAGTAATTTGTCTGCCACATTGCCTCCATCATGTAATTTGCCCCCCACACTGCCCTCATCATGTAATTTGCCCCCCACACTGCCTCACAAATTTGCCCACACACTAGTGCCTCATATTATGTAATTTGCCGCCCACCTTGTACTTGGCAAGGACATCCAGGGACATGGCAGAGATACATCTGGACCTGCTGGAAGTTTTAAGTCATCCGGTGGTCTGCAAGTAGTTAAAGTGAAACTTCAGAGCGCAACCGCGTCCTGCTGCGCGTAATCCTGCGAGACCTGTGACCTCCCGCAGCGGGTCTCGCGGGATTATGCGCTGCAGGACGGAGGGTTGCGCAGCGCTCTGAAGTGGCCGATCAGTGGACAAGTACCGGGGGGGTGGAGAATAGCATTCGGGGCACTGGAGCTCAAGCCCCGAATGTTTTGACTTAAGGATGCTCCCACACGACACCGCCGCAAGTACAATTTGTACTTGCGGCGGTGTAGGGTGGGAGCCAGAGCGAGGCCCCCACCAGCGCGAGGCCTTAGGCGGCGGCCTAAGTGGCCTAATGGAAGAGCCGCCTCTGGGCCCAAATGTGGAAAAGCTTTGTCAGCCTTGGAGGTGCTGACCTGCCCTGCAGCCAGTGTATAGTGTGAACGTGTGTTTAGCACGGCAGAGAGCATTATCACAGGCTGCAGCCAATGTGGACAAGCTTACGTTTATTAAAATGAACCAGGCATAGATCCCACAGGACTTGTCCGTACCTTGTGCAGAATATACATTTATACCAGCCTCAACCATCCATTCTTGTACTCAAGTGCACTTATTCTTTGTTTTATTTTGTTATATGTCCCAATATTTTGGGGGATACCCCAATTTAAAAATAAAAAATGTCCGTGTGTGTAGCGGCATGACGTAGCGGCACAGCTACGTGGGCGTGCCGCGCGTCCGCATGGGTACCGCCCCTCTATCTGCTCGTCTCGTCCCTGGCGTCCTCTGCCTCCTCTCTCCCCAGCGCGGCCTGAAAACAATGCACTGGAGCCGCATCGGAGCCGTCAGCGGCCGCCGTGACATTGGTGACCTGCTTCAGGGGTATTGCGACCGGGCAGCGCGCCGCTGCAGTGGGAGTTGACCGAAGAAAGGACCGAGGAGTGCACCATGCTGCTGAATAGAGGTCCCACTATGGAACGTCGCGAGACTTCAGCGCAGACTCGGACAGCTCAAGTTTAAATCATCAAACCTGCACAACCCATCAAATCCGGGCCCCTCAAAGCGCCCGTCGCCTCATTACACCAGGGCATCAGGCGAGGCTGCTGTATGCCGAGACTGCATATCTGAGACCGCACATTCCCCCCTGGCCGGCTGGCTGGCTGAAGATTGGTGAGACCGAGCGTTTTGGTTTACCTATTGTCACCCCACATTACTAACTAACATATCTCACTAACTCTTTGTTGAAAGGGGCAGCTGACCGGTTGCGGGCTATGGATATTATATCAGCCGATGTTGCACCTTTGGCGCGTCCCGTAGATACGGCGACATAATGATGCCCCCTAGCATTCCTGGAGGAATTATTTGCCGAAATATGAGGGCTTCCCCTCCTGGTCCAATGGTGTGAGAGGGCTATGCGTTACGGGGCCCCCCTTTAATTCCACCGTCTGCTATTTGCATATACATTGGCCATTTGGATAGGAAACTAATTCATCACCATAGATCTGGATCTCTTGTGACCACCGTTTCCCGCACCCCCATACCATGCAAACGGGAAGATCACTACCTTGATTAACTCTTATGTCCCACTCTCCAGGCCAGAAGGCTGAAGACTGGTGAGACAGCGCCTGCTTACTTGCGATATTAACATTTCATTAATGCGCATAACTCACTAACTCTGCTAAATTGCTGGGCCAAACAGGCGAGGAACCAGCAGTATGGGGGCGGCGGTGGAGACGACTGCCACTTGACTGTTATCCCCATTTGCATTAATTGCCGTGGGTGAATGCCCAACTTTTGACATTACTTTGCTGTACATGCAATATTTACAAGAATACCGGTTTATACCGGTTTATGTTGCATTAATATTTGCATTTAATACTTGAATGTGTTTGTGATTTGGGACTCTGGTCCGGCCGGGGGGGAGAGGCGATTTTTAGCCCTCGGCTTATACAAGCACGCCGGCCCACCCGACCGGACCGTAAAAACCAATTCAGGGTTTATTTATAACTCCACCAAATTCACTAATTGATTGCAGTATGTTGCACTTGTGGCATTGTTAGCGAGTCAATGAGTGGGGGACCCACATATTGGGTTGTGTTAACGTTGGCATTATAATTTGGGGGTGATATTGTGATCTCTGTTGACTTTGTTTTTTTTTTTTTTGTTTTTTTTTCTTCTTTTAGCATGCTGTTAGCTCCTTTAGGTTAGAATTGCTGACAACATGCCGCCTAAATACAGCAGGAAATCAGTGGGCAGTGGATCACCCAAAGCTGGTGGTGGAAGTAGTCCACAGGCTAGAATGGAAAAATATCTGAAATCGCCCACACTTAAGCCCAGAGGGGGGAAAAAAACAGTAGAGCCGGTGGAGGCTCAGGGGGACCCGCCGATACAGATGGAACAGTATAGGGGACCTGATGTAGGTAGATTAGACACTATAGGCAATAAGTTGGTGGATATATTGACGGTAGTACAGACCACTAACCAATCGGTCACAGATATCTCCACCATGGTAAAGACACTACAGACGGAGTTAACCCTGATTAGAGACGATATGAACAAAATTAGGGCTAAATTAAATCTGTTGGAGGTTCAAACAGAACAGGGACAGATGACTAAAAAGATAGATGACTTAGATAAGGAAAATAAACTGATTAATATGAAGCTAACAGACATGGAGGATAGAGCACGCAGGAATAACTTGAGAATAGTGGGCTTTCCTGAAGGTGTTGAGGGGTGTGGGGGGGTGGGAATGGGCCTGGCTACGACTGCCTTTGGGGGGCGGCGGACGACTCTCTTATAGCTCCATAACATAATGAACGACAAAGCAATAACATGGAACGTTCGTGGTTTGGGGGATAGAATAAAATGGGTTATGGTCTTTGACCTGATTATTCGACACCTTCCTGCAATAGTCGCCTTATTGGAAACACATGCTTCACCAGAGATCCCAGAATACCTAATTAAGAAATGGGCGGGGCATCAGTTCCACTCCGGATTCTCGACATATTCTCGCGGGATTAGTGTATACGTTCATCAGAGCATTGATTTTGTCCCATTGGATCAGTTGATTGACAGAGATGGGAGATTTGTTTTTCTCTATGCCCGATGGAATGGCAGAAAGTGTGTCTTAGCCTTCTTATATATCCCCCCTCCATTTGCGATGACAGTTCTTAACCAGTTGACGACTTTTATGTATAATAGAGAGCGGTATTAATATGTGGAGACTTTAACTGCGTACTGGACCCCGCGCTGGATAGAATATCTACTGTGGGGAAAAGTGGGCAGGGAAAGTACTCCCTATTTCAAGGGTTCTGTGAGGAGATAGGATTAAAAGATGTCTGGCGATGGCTCTATGGTAACAAACAGGTGTTTTCCTGTTTCAGTAAAACATATAGTGCTATGTCCAGAATTGATATTGCACTGGCCAATAGTGAGATGCTTGACTTTGCCTTAAAAATGAAATATGAGATTCATGGAATCTCTGATCACTCACCGATCCTACTGGCTATGAAGATTGGGCAACAATCTGCTATTGCTAGACCGTTCAGATTGAACGAGCACTGGTTAACTATAATAAACGATACTGAGGGGATAAACAAGGAACTCACACAGTTTTGGCAAGAAAACATTGGTACTACGCATATCCACTTTGTGTGGGATGCTATGAAGGCATTTATGCGTGGGTTATACTACGGTAAAATCAAAATAAAAAAAACAGAGTTCTTTAAAGAGGAAAAAAGTCTGGAAGAAAAGGTCGCATACTTGGAGGGTAGGATTAGAACAAATAATGACGTGAACATGCGGGCCAAGTTAAAATCCGCCAAGGACCACTATACAAATTTCATGAGGAAAAAAGCTCAGAATCAACTATTTTTCCTAGGTTATGAGCACTTTTGTGAGGGAGGCACCCCAGGTAAACTACTGGTTTCCATAATAACGAACCAAAAGGCCCCTCAAAAGATTAGACAAATTCTGACAGGTGATGGTCGGAAACTGGAAAACGTAATGGAGATTGAAGGATTAAAATACTTTTTTTTTTTTTTTTTTATATATTTTATTTTCAAAAAGATAGAATACAACAATCTTCTGTTTCAATATCACAATGCAATGAAGTATGAATGCATTAGTAACTTCATCTCATCCTAAACTAAATTTCCATTTTTTTTTTTTTTTTTTTTTTATAAACCCCCCTATCCCTCCCTCCACCCCCCCCCCCTTTTTCTTTCCGCGGGGCTGCCGTGTCTACATCTTTGTCAGTATTTCCAGTTACCCCCTTTCTCCTCCGCAGAACTGCCGCATCTACCTCGACTGTCATTATTTCCAGTTACCCCAGATCCGCAGCCAGACTGCCTTTTCCCTGCTGTTTGGGCTAGAATATGTTCGTACTGCCTCACCCTATTCATCCACTCCATCCACTCCTGAAAACTGGGGTATTTCCTGGTGCCCCAGTGTTTAACAATTGTTATTTTGGCTAGTGCAATGCCCCGGAGCCACAGTATCTGCTCAGTTTTGTTTTTGTCTGTCTCTGGGAGTGTACCCAGGATAGCATAGTCAATGCATGCCTGGTACTTCATAGGGGAGCAATCCTGCAATTTCCGGAATATTTTAATCCAATATTCATTTATCCCTGGGCATTCCCACAGCAGATGTTTATAGTCTCCTCTATCTTTGTTACATTTATAGCAATTCTGTTTCCTATCTTTATAAATGGTATGCAGTAGTGCTGGTGTATAATAGAGGCGGTGTATAATTTTCAAAAGGATCCATGCGTGGGCGGGTGACACAGTCGATCTTTTAATATTTCTGTACACTGTGTTCCACATAATAGGTTCCCCTTTATGTAGGTCTCTTTCCCATTTAGCCTCACCCCTAAATGTGGTCGTTTTTGTATGTTCATATTTTAACTTAGCGTAAATGTGTGATATAGAAGTGTTAAGTGTCATATCTTGACAGAAATCTAAAAAAGTGTTCCTTACTATCTTCAAATAATTCTTATTCTCCGTGTAGTATATAGCGTGACGTAGTTGTTCATATCGAAATTTATCAATAAGTCCTAATTTAACGTCTGGTAATATTTCATTTAAGGGCTTAATCAGTCCTTGATGAAAGACTTGTGCAATTAAATATATCCCATGTTTTTCCCAATATTCAGCGTGACCTAGTTGCATAACTTGTGGTAAATGTGCATTCCCCCACAGTGGGGTGTACTGAACTGATTCAGATACGCCCGCCATATCTCTAATTTGTTGCCAGATATACCCAAGCATTCTACTAAACGGGTTTGTTATTATATTCTTCTTAAAAATACCATTTTCGAGAGAATGGAAAAGATCCGCCCATGGTCTACAATGCTCCCCAAAAAGAAGACGAACGCATTTATTCTTTCGATTCCTCACACACCATCTCAATTGGGCAGCTAAATAATATCCTTTTAAAAAAGGGATGGACATTCCACCCTCTTCTTTATACAGATATCGAATCTTAATTCTGACTCGTTTGCGGCCCCATATCAATTCATTAAAGAGGGTCTCTAACTTATTAAAGAACTTATCTTCTATCATAATGGGACTAGCGTTGAGAACGTATAATAACATTGGTAATAATGTCATTTTAATAAGTGCTATTCGATTAATTTGTGACAGAGGGAGTTTTAACCATGTTCTAATTTTTTCCCTAACTTTATCTATTATTGGGAGTATATTCAGTTTCAGATAGTGTTCCAGTTTGGTCCCTATCTGGATACCCAGATACAGTAAGGAGTCTTCTGGGGTCAGTATGCTGACACGGAAATTGTGGCCCAGTGGAACCGGGCGTCTTAATGGAAGAAATTTTGATTTTTCCCAGTTTATATCGTATCCAGACAGGGATCCAAACTCATCCAAACTTTCCATAACCCTGGGCAGGTTAATATACCCCTTCCCCAGGAAGAGCAGCATATCGTCTGCGTATAAACTAATTTTGTCAGCTTCTCCCTCGCACCCGAAGCCGGATATTTCCACATCTGTTCTAATTTTACAGGCAATTGGCTCCAGGAACAGAGAGAAGAGCAAGGGGGAGAGGGGGCAGCCCTGGCGTGTTCCTCGGTTCAGGGGAAAAGGGGCAGAGTACTCACCATTGACTCGGACCCTAGATACCGGGTTTTGGTACAGAATGTGAACCCATCTGGAGAAATACTTGCCTATCCTCACCCGCGACAGTACTCTCCAAAGGAAGGGCCACTCCACCCTATCGAAGGCCTTAGCGGCATCCAAGGACAGGATGGAGCAGTCCTCCCCATCCCCCATCTGGATGTTCAAGAAAGCCCGCCTTATATTGTCCTGTATGATTAAAATCGTAGGATTAAAATACTTTAATAATCTCTATTGTTCCGAGTCGGACGATACGGGGACTAGTATAGAAGTTTTTTTGGAACAGGTCAAGATCCCGGTACTGTCGGACCCGGACTCGGCTCTCCTGTGCGCCCCCATTTCTTTGGGGGAGCTACAGGCGGTTATGCAGGGGGTTAGGGGCTCTTCGGTACCCGGTTCAGACGGGCTTCCGTTTGGTATATATAAGAGCCATGCGGGGGTCCTTCTGCCTGGGTTGCTGCAAGTCCTGAATGAATCCAGTAATTGTGGAAAGTTGCCCCCGTCTTTGATGGAGGCAATCATTACACTGATTTTGAAGAAGGGGAAGGATGGAAACAAAGTTGAGGCTTATCGCCCTATATCTCTGCTCAACGCAGATTATAAGATAATCGCAAAGTCCTTGCAAACAGGCTAAAAAAGGTAATAACTGGCCTAGTCCATATAGATCAGACAGGGTTTATCCCCGGGAGACAAATCCAGACCAATATACGCAGGACCATTCTTAATGTTCAGATGGGGGGGGGGGGAGGACCGCTCCATCCTGTCCTTGGACGCTGCCAAAGCGTTCGACCGGGTGGAGTGGCCCTTCCTCTGGCGGATTATGCATAAGATGAACCTGGGCCAAAAATTTATTGGCTGGGTTAAATTGTTATACAATGGATCAATGGCCAGAATTAATATTAACGGGGTGATCTCCCCTGCTATCTGCTTACGGCGCGGGACACGACAGGGTTGCCCACTCTCTCCACTCCTTTTTGCAATCTTTATGGAACTCCTTGCATGCAGGATACGAGCTGTGCCGAGTATTGTGGGATTCGGGAGCAGGGGGGGCGGACGACAAGATCAGTTTGTACACGGACAACGTTTTCCTCTATTTTAATGATGGGTGGAGAAGCGTCCCACGCGTCATGCAAATAATAGAGGAGTTTGGCAGCGTCGCCGGGTACGAGATAAACTGGGCTAAATCCGTCCTCCTTCCCCTGAACCGTGCACCTCCTCAAAATGATTTAAAGGTCAGAACTATTGCCCCAACGGATCACTTAGAATACTTAGGGATAAAAATTGGTAGTTTTATTAGGGAATATAACAAATTAAACATCACCCCCTGGTCAATAAAATAAGGGAGAAGATTAGGGTTTGGCAAAAACTACCGCTTTCACAGGTGAACAGAATTGCCTTGATCAAAATGATTTTATTGCCTTGGATATTATACACGGTCAGTTCCTGTCCTGTCTGGATCGAAGACAGAGTTTTCAATTTGATTGATAGGCTGATTAACGATCTGATATGGGGCAGGAAAAGGGTCCGCATCAAGCTACAATATTTGCGCTTGGCTGAAATAAATGGTGGTCTTGGCCTCCCCCACTTTCAAAGCTATTATTTGTGCTCACAGTTACAGTGGTGCATCAATACGGGGGACGGCTCACCAATATCCTACATTTTAGGACAACAGCAACAGCCTACACAGAATATATTTAGCATATTGGAATCTGGATTTTTGGAACGTGAGGGAAACACCTGCCCTATTGGCTCAACGTTACAGAAGGTTTGGAACAAAACAAAGGCACTTATGCAGGTTTCACATGTCCCGGAGTTCACCCCGCTATGGGATAACCCTTCGTTAACAGAGTTCTTGGCCCTTAATGAAAAAGATTATTGGACCCGGAGAGGGATCACGCTAATTTCACATATATGCACTAAGGGAAAAATGAAACCAATAGGGGAAATGTTTCATGAGATATCAATCACCCCGTTAGAACACTATAGATACCTTCAATTAAAACACGCATTAGCATACACGCTTAATAAAACTTTCCAGATAATAGGCACTCAGCGATTTTTAGTATTCTGCTACAACTCAGTAGGGAAAAAAGTTAGGGTTTCACTAATCTATAGGAGATTAATAGAGGAACTAAGCACTGTCACTAAATTTAAAAGTGTAGATAAATGGGAAGTGGACATCCTCTTCAATGGCAGGAAATATATCAAAATATTAAGAAGGCCTCCCTTTCAAGACAGCACCGTTTGACCCAATTTAAAATAATACATCGATTATATGTCACTCCGAGTCTTTTAGCTAAAATTTACAGTAAAAAGGGAAAAGAATTCTGCTGCCTGAAATGCTCTTTTGTAGCTGCAGGTTATGTTCATATGCTATGGGGTTGTCCAGTTATTAAGACCTTTTGGGATAGCATATTTCAGGAGTTGGCGGCAATAACCGGGAATAACCCCCCCCCCCCTAACTATTCAAGTAGCTATACTTGGACTCTTTCCCCCCGAGTATAAACATAAAACAACCAAAAGTGAGCAGGCTTGTTGGCTGAAGGGACTTCTATTGGCCAAGATAATAATCCTCAGGCACTGGGTGAAGGATAGAGCACCCACAATACACGAGTGGCAAAATTTAATGTCAAGAGTAACAGAATTTGAGTGCATGAAACGTCGCGGGGAGAAATAACATAAACAGACGTATAGCCGGGCTGGAACTGATGACCCATTTCTACTTGAGCTACAACCCCTAAATAAATAACAACCCTAATAATTGGAGTAATCAAAACAGGAACTTGCTTTATGTCGGTTTGGGAGATATCCAGAGTGAGGGCGTGAGTCGCCCGCCGCCCCTCGTGGCAGCAGTGCCAGGCCAGGTATATTGGGGGGGCGGGGGGTGGATGGTCTTGTTTGACAAGGGCGATAGGAGATTGGCACCAATTTGGGGTGTTTTGGTCTTGATGTTCGCGCGCCTATATAAGTGGGGCCCAACACCAAGAAAAATACTGCAGAAATGTATCTGTGTTATGTGCGATTCTCTGTGTCTACATATACTTTTATATTTTTTTGCTTCAAGAAAATTAATAAAGATATTTGTTAACAAAAAAAAAAAAAAACACAAATCAGTGTTGGCTACCTATTCCTCCTTCACCGCCGCTTCCACCTACACCGCCACGTCAACCTACACCACCACATCCACCCATCCACCGCCTCCTCAACCTCCTACTCCTACATCCAGATTGTTATTTTTTATTTTTCTGTATTTTATGTTATTTTAAGTCATTTCCCTATCCACATTTGTTTGCAGAACAGTTGCCATGCTCTTAAGCACATTTTGATGCCTTTTGCAGCCCTCTAGCCCTTTCCAGGACTATTTTAGAGGCATTTTAGTGCCCAAAAGTTCGGGTCCCCATTGACTTCAATGGGGTTCGGGGTCAAGTTCGGGTCAAGTTCGGGTCCCGAACCCGAACTTTTTTTTCAAGTTCGGCCGAACTCGAACATCCAGGTGTCCGCTCAACTCTAGTCAAGAACTAAATTTGAAGTCTACCATATATGACAATGTATAAGCCCATACATTACTAAGACACACCTGTATCTATGGTATAAATGACTGACAGGGACAGACAAGGGGTGGTCTTCTCACTCTCACGTCTGTTGGGGGTTGTTGTTGCTGAAGAAGAGGAAGACACATGGAGACTTGAGAAGAGGATTCCTGACCTTCAACAACGATAATACACTTCAAGGACTTTCAACATTCACGCATGGACAATAGATTAAGATCTTTCCTAAACTATTTTTGTAAGTAATCATCTTTTATGATGACCGATAATAAATCATATTATTAATTTTTTATATAACTCTTGTTGAATCCTGGTAATGAGTCCTCCAGGTGTCCTTTACTCCAAATAAGCATACACTAAATTTGGAGAGGATTACCAAATCAGGTTGATATATTCTTTATACATCAATATTTTACATTTGGAGATATATTACACCGATGTCTGTCCTATAGTGCCTTTGGCTTCTGTCCATGTTCTGTTCATGTCTGTCCTGCCTTCGGAAGACGGTCCCTGGCTTCCCGGAGGGGGAATCGCCATCAGTGTGCAGCTCTGCCTGGGGCCACTTAGCTGCTATCGCTTGCGGCGCAGGTAACTGCTTCTGCCTTTGCTATGCCTTGCCTGTCTGTGCCGTATCTTTCCTGTATTAAAATGTATGAACCACGGACATATCCACATTCCCCCTCAGACACAAATCCAAAAAATGTATGGAGTCAGGATCATGGTGGACATCAAAAGTAATGGAGCCCACACATGAATTTAAGTAGCTTGTGAACAGTGGTATGTCGCCACATTGCCAGACCATACCATAAGCAGGTCATCCATGTAACGGCCATACCACTGCACACAACCACAAAAAGGAAGAGTGTCAATTAGTAAAAAGCTCCTCTCCCACCATGCCATATATATATTTTCTATGGAGGGAGAGAACTTGGCCCCCATCAACACTCCCGACACCTGAAGATAGAAATCATTATTAAACATAAAAAAGTTGTGCCTGAGGAGGGAGTCGACAACTTTGCCCATGAATTCCTGCAATTCTTTGGTATAATCACTATATATATCGAGAAACCAGGACAATGCCACAAGAGCCAGATCATGGGGGAAATTTGTGTACACTGACATCACATCCGCGGTGATCCATCTGTACCCCTCACCCCATCGGAAGAGGAAACATAGAAGAGGAATATTTACTGTAAGAGCAGTAAGACTATGGAACTCTCTGCCTGAGGAGGTGGTGATGGTGAGTTCACTAAAAGAGTTCAAGAGGGGCCTGGATGTATTTCTGGAGTGTAATAATATTATAGGCTATAGCTACTAAAGATGGGTCATTGATCCAGGGAGTTATTCTGATTACCTGATTGGAGTCAGGAAGGAAAAATATCTTGTTTTTGTATTGCCATTTTCTGAAAGCCATTTTTTTTAGCAATTATCTTAGAGTCTCATTTTTTGTGGGATGAGATGACAGTTTTATTGGTACCATTTTCGGGTACATAGAACATTTAGATCGCTTGGTATTACACTTTTTTTTAGGCAAGGTGACCAGAAAATGGCTGTTTTGGCACTGTTTTTATTTTTTTACGGCGTTCACCTGACTGGGTGGATCATGTGATATTTTTATAGAGCCGGTTGATACACGCGGCGATACCTAATATGTCCTTTCTTTTTTTTCATATTTTTTCCAATTTTTAATTTTGGGAAAAGGACTTTTTTTTAGTACTTTACTTTTTTATTATGTAAAACAATTTTTTTTAACTTTTTTTTTAACTTTATTTTTTGTCCCACTATGGAACTTCAACTATTATGGGGCTGATCCCCCCCATCCCATCTTTATTGTAATGCATCGGGCTGCCTTCTCAGCCATCGGTTCCCTGTCACCGCAGTGCGGGAACCCGATAGGGAAGGAGCTCCCTCCTCTCACATCGCACATGCCGCAGTCAGCACTGACTGCGGCACAGCTAGGTTTAATGTGCTGGAGCATACAGCAGGGGCACGGCTAATGGGAACAGCTGTACCCCTGTCGCTGATCAGGCGGGCACAGGTCACAGTCCCCAGCGCTGTACAGTTATAGTGCTTGTATCCTACGGGTTAAAACCCATAGAATGATAATAGATGTTTGCCAACAATAATATTGTCCTGCATATTCTGCTTTTTATGCTTTATCCCCTACTGTCCTTTGTTTCTCTAGTCTTTACCTTCTCTCAGTTAACATTCACATTTGTGTGCACTATGACTAATAAATTCCTTTATTATTGGTTTCAAGTAATGTGCAATAAAACGTGAAATACATGTTACTAGAGTGTGAGAACAGTTTGGGAATCTCTAACGCTAAGAAATATAAAGCAATAAACAGCTACCTTCATTCAGTAAATGTAGCTGAAAATATAAATATTCCATGGATTCTTTTTATTGCCATTCTTCTGCTCTTTTTTAACTTACCGGTAATAAGTATCTTTATAAAAATGTTTCAAAGTAGCAGGAGTAAAGCGAAAATAAGTAATTTATCAATTTGGTTTAATACCAATCTTCCATTCCCACACACACTTGTCAAAACCTTGCTGTCACACCTAGGGGGTCCAAATATATTCATGTAAGATTACAGTATTATCCGGGCCAGCAAGTCTGCTCAAGAGTGCATGAATCAGACCCCTCTGTAGTGGTAGTGGGTGACTCAGATTTTGATGAGTGTGTTCAGGAATGAATTATCAGTACTCAACAGTAAGGAACTTGAAAACTAAAGCCTTTTTTAAATATAAATGCTCTTTTACAAAACTTTTGACACGTCATAGAGACATGTAAGAACTTTTGATCAATGGAAGTACAGTTGTTGAGAACCCACTGATCGCTAAAACAAAGCAGAAGTCTATGGGGGTTCATTTACTAATGACCGACGTTTCACACCGATTTTGGTAAAAAAAAATAACTGGAGTACAATCCAACCAATTTGTTTAAGTGGTACACACCTCTTAATAGATTTGTCTCATCATCTGCAGTCCAGCCAGGAGCTGGAGTAGATTTCTGGTGTAATGTGCACCTCCTCCGGATCAATTTTTCCAAAAGTGGCAAGAATGTCAGAAAAAGCTAAAAAGTCGCATACTGGGTGCAAAATGGAACTTGTGACAAAATCTGCAACTTTCCTATGCCAAAAAAGGGATAGAACATCATTACATTACATTATATTATATTATAACATAATGGTGTCATAATTAGAGATGAGCGAATCGGATCCCAAGAAGTGGAATTCGATCTGAATTTCTGGATAAATTTGATTCGCCTAGAAGCCGAATTTCCTCGTGCTTCATGTCAGCGAATCGAATTAACCTGAAATAGTATAAAAAAACAAAAAATTCAAACTTACCACCCCCATTTGCTCGCGACAGGCTGCCAGCCTCCATCTTGCTTGAAGATCTCGGCCAAAATCCTATTCAGCGCGAAATTACATCATCACGGCGATTACAGAGATGACATCATATTTCACCACGCCAGCCGGCGTGATGACGTAATCTCGTGTCACACAGGATATCGGCCAAGATCTTCAAGCAAGATGGTGGCGGCTGGCCCGTTGCGAGCAAATGGAGGCAGTAAGTTTTATTTAATTTTTTTATTGTTAATTTTACACTCAGATGCCGCGATCATGTATGAACGCGGCATCTGAGGGGTACAATAATGGGGGCAGCGCTATCGAAGCTTCCTGTCATTGCACCCACTACTTACAAAAAAATGTGCTTCGTGACAAAGTAATTAGTCACAAAGCAAATTTTGGGGTGAAATTCGGCAAATCAGCCGAATCGAACTTTTAAGAAATTTCTCTAGCCATAATATATAGGTATCCCACAAGAAATAGTGTCACACAGACAGTGCCCCAAACTTAGTAATAACCTCCATTATGCACTGACACAGTAAACATGACGATTTTTGTGCTGCCAAATAGGTATCAGTGCCCCCTCATAGGTTACAGTGCTCCCTTTACAGATTATAATTCCTGTTTCACAGATTACAGTGCTCCCTTCACATATATATAATATGCCCATGTCACCCAATATAATGACCTTTTTTACAGAGAATTTAATGCCCCATTTACAGATGACAATGTCCACTTCACAAATTACAATATCCACTCATATTTTTTAAATGCCCCCTCAAAGTTTTAGTGTCCCCCATAAATAAAAGTGTGCCTTTTTTTCTCCAGAAAACAATAACTCTTTTACTCACCTTACTCAGGACTTTTCCAGTCTTTCAAGTCATCTGTCTAGCACAGATGGCACAATCTAGTTACATGATCTCACCCAGGGCCATACACAGATCTCACAGGGCCCCATAGCAAAATGTACTATGAGCGCTCCTTCTCACCCAGTTTCCCATTATGTGAGCATCAATCAGTCCCAGGCAACTTAGAATGCAAGCCACAATGCCCCAGTTGTGTGACAAATTTAAATTTTTCTTTTAAGTGGAAGAAATGTAAAAATTTTTTTTTATAAAATACAGAATGTTGCCCTCCGCCTCACCCACTTCTATTGCCAAAACTGTGGAACAAGTACTTCACAACTATGATGCTCATTCTGAGCACCAAATTTCTCACTATATACAAAGTTAATTCTTCTTCTCCTTTATTACAAAGCTGTTTGCCTGCAGCCACCACTAGGGGGAGCTTAGTGCATAGGAATTTATATACTTAGCATTGATCTCTTTGCACTGAGCTCCACCTAGTGGCCACTACATGAAAAAAATAAATTGTTTTCTTACCCAGAGAAGAGAAAGGAGTGTGGGCTCCCCCATAGCAGCCATGTGGTCTGCCTACATTGAAGGCACACCACTGATCATGCCACCTGTACTGGGATACTGACATACTGTGCACAGTCCTGCAGTTTTGCCACATTAGAATCAGGGCATTAAAATAGCAGGACAGGGACTCTATTGCTCCCTACTCTGCCATAAGTGGCAACTGTATTGGCTGACACAGTGAACAATGTCGCTCACCCAATCTGTGACAACATACCAAAAGTCCAGTGCCCGAAGATCCCCCAAGGACACCTTTGGGATCGGGACCCTGAGCAATTTTCCCCTCCTAATGCTGGCCCTGTCTAATAGCAACAAAATGCCTGCTACTTTGCACTTTCCATTTAAATCCTCTTTTTTGCAATTTGTTTTCTCTCAAAGTCGGCAAATACTTCCTATACAAGGATGCAAACCTCTGAGTGGCTGTAGGCCGTGCTGCTTAGTTGTAATGGCTAGTACATGCTTTAGCTGTGGACAAATGAGCTCTAGAATTTAGCCATTTTGGTGAGTGAAAATTCTGCTTTTGGCCAGAGCTTTGGATCTCTTCCCCTGCCTAGAGTTTCAGTTTCTGCTACATTGCAAATTAATTACTTAGTTGGAGCATCTTCTAATGTGACAAGTCCCTTGGTGAGGAGTAGTGTTGGTTGAGCACCAAAGTGCTCTTGTGCCCTGGTAGAACACTTTCCGATGCTCGGGTGCTCTACAGAGCACCGGAGCACAATGGAAGTCAATGGGAGAACCCAAGCATTAAACCAGGCACCCACTGCTCTGACTCCATATATAGCTATGTCCATATATGGAATCAGTTCTTGGGGACACCCAGTGTATTTAAATCTAATTTAGCCTCTATTTCTGAAAAGTTTCTGGCGGGATTCAAACTCACAACCTTCTACATTACAGCCAAAAATCTTAACCACTACACTATACATCTGCATGGCCAGTTACAAAAAATAAAAATAAAATATGAGACTTCTGCTATATAGGAATACTTGCTGTATAAGTATTCCTTTTTTTAATTTTTATTTATTAATTATATATTTTTTTTAACGTAACTGGCCATGCAGCTCTATGGTGTAGTGGTTAAGATTCTTGGCTGTAATGTAGAAGGTTGTGAGTTTGAATCCCGCCAGAAACTTTTCAGAAATAGAGGCTAAAGCACACGCGATATTCGGCCAAACACCGCAATGCTCGAGCCGAACTGGTGTTAGGCCGAGCATGCTCGCCCAACACTAGTGAGGAGTTCATTACGGGGGATCTTACTGAAGAACCCTTGATAATCAACTGTAATCCTTACTGGAAGCAACCAATAAGTCAGTTGGTGAAATTAAGCATTACACATGGTCCATAGAAATCAGTGGGCCATACACATAATTGGTGTTGAGCACAAAATTCGGCCCAAAGTTTCGGGAAAACTTCTATCCTAAATGAACCTGAATTTCTTCCCACTTCGTGGAAACTAATAATTTTTCTTAAAATGGTGGCTGCACGAGGTAAAAAGTGAAAGTAGGTGTAGAGGAGACAAGCCCAAGAACGAGAGATCACCCATAATGTCGTGCAGTCAACCAATTTGTAGGTACATCGCCCTGTGATGTCACAAGTAGGCAGAGCCCTACAAAAAGCTGATTCCGCATGGTTGCTGGCATTTTCCTGTGAGCTGTGCATAGGGAGAGACGTGACAAGACGCTCGTTCACTGCTGCAAAGTGCAAACTGTTAACAGAGAGTGCAGGGAGAGTGCACTGACATTCATAGCTAATCCGTTCTGTTAGTGAAACAGTGACTGTGCATCAGTATTAAAAAACAGGTATAATGTATCACCATGTGCATCACTATGCAGTGCACCAACATTCATAGCTAATCCGTTCTGTTAGTGAAACAGTGACTGTGAATCTGTATTAAAGGCTGGTGTAATATATCGCCATGTGCATCACTGTGCAGTGCACTGACATTCATAGTTAATCCGTTCTTTTAGCAAAACATTGACTGTGCGTCAGTATTAAAGGCAGATGTAATATATTGCTGTGTGCAACACGGTGGAGTGCACCAACATTCATAATTCGTTCTGTTAGTGATACGGTTTTTATACACTATGGCCAACAGTCAGTTGCCTGGGACTGGTGTTAGCAGCCGCAGCAACAGCCAGTCATACAGCGGTCGCGTTTTGACCAACAATCCAGCTATACTGGAACAGTTGACTCACTCTTCACAACCATCTCAAGTTACAACACATACACAAAGCCAGAAATTTGTGGGTTCCTCTGACACCACCCTTAGTTGGCATGGCCCAAAAACTGCCTCTGTGCTCTCACTTGTGCTGAACCTGCCTCTTGCTTTTGCTGCCCTTTCTGCCAAGTAATGATAGCCACAAGATCTGCTCCACTTTTCAGCGATAATGAGCTTTGTGAGGACAGTCATTCGTTACAGGCCTGACCAGACTTGCAAGATAGGTCCGCTGTGGATTCCTTTAGACGTTTAACTACCGATGATGACAGTCGGATGGGAGCACATGTCTCAAGTGGTCAGAGACGTGCACAAGAGACAGGTGAGGGTGACACAAGTGACAAGCAAACATATGTAGATGATGATGTGGCCCATCACACATGGGAGCAGGGGTTGAAGGTGGCAGTGTGCCCATGAGACAGAAGGGTGGAAGCAGTGGGAGATTTGGAGACAAACTCAAGAGAGGTACACCATCTGCTACTCAGGAGACTACCTGCGAGGAATACACAAGCAGTGCACAGGTTCATAAAAGCAGCGGCAAGCTGGTATCATGCAGTGGTGGAGGGAAAATGTGATACTCAGCAATATGGAAATTTTTCTAAAAATCAGTGAGGGACATCAGCGTGGCGCCATGCAGAATGTGTGGGCAGAAGGTGAGGCACGTCCAGGGTGTTAATGTTGGCACAAAGGCCCTGGGTCAACACATGGAGCGTCACCATAAAGTGTTGGGGGAAAACCGTGCCACTCATTTAGTGTTGCACTCTGATGCAGCAACCGCTGCATCTCCACTGGTCCGCACTCCCTCTTCAGCAGTCAAGGCTCATCAACGTCATCATCTAGGCGTTGTCATGCGGTTCTGCACCTCTTCAGCCTGGTAATATGGAGCCACAATGGGGAGGAACTGCATTGCGTCATCAATAAAGAAATGGAATACTGGCTGTCTTCTCGCCAAATAGAGATAAGAAACATGGTTACTAATAACAGGAAGAATATTTTGTCTGTGCTGCATCAGGGAGGGCTGACCCATGCAAGGCACCCATCCTCAATCTCATTGTCACCTGGTTCCTCAAGTCTTCCACTGAACTGCAAGAGCTGTTAAAAATGCCCTGGAAACTTCACGCACTTCAACCACTCTTACAGTGCAAAACACGCTCTTCTTGAGCTGCAAAAGGCAAAATACTCTTCTCCAACATCACCTGATAAGCAACGTTTCCACCCATTGGAACTCCACTCTCCATATGTTAGACCACCTGTACAAGCAGACGGACAGGTTTACTCCCTGGTGTAATTTCCACGTTAGCCAGTGGCAGGTCATGTGTGACACGTGCCGTTTGAGAAGGCCGTTTGAGAAGGCCACTTTATTTGTCAGTCGGCAGAACTATGGAATGAATTATGTCATTCCACAACTTCACATCCTGGAGGGGGTGCTGAGAAATATGATTGGTGATGGGACAGAAGACGTGGCACCTACATGTCATGGCCACCTGAGCAGTGAGAAGGATGAACTGGCAAAGGAGGAGGATGAGGATGAACAGGAGGACATAAGCGCCCAGGAATTTTATACACTACTAGGTGGTTTATCTGCCCAAGGGACAGGAGGGGAGCAGGAGACAGATGAAAACAACACAGATGACTCTAACAAACAGTAGCACTATGCAGTGCAGATTGAGACAGTGAAGCCCCCTGATTTCCTTGCGCAAATCGTCAGATGCATGCTGTCATGTTTGCATAGTGACAGTCGCATTGTCAGGATTCGGCAGAGGGATGGCTACTGGCTATCCACATTGTTAGACCTTCACTACCGGTCACGCTCCCTGGCTATGACTGGTGGGCGGAGGAGGGGGGGGGGGGGCAGAAGCAGCACCAGCTCCAAAAGCAGCATCTTAAGTCTGAAGTTTCTGATAATGGGTTTTTTTCAGCCGCCTTCTAAAGAAACCACCCAGCAGCAGGACATGCAGCAGAACCTCATTCAGCAGGTTGTTTTATACTTGGATTGCACCCTGTCACTCATGATCCAAGATCCCCTGGACTATTGGGCATACAAACTTGAAGTGTGGCCCCAACTGGCCGAGTTTACCATGGGCATGCTTTCCTGCCCGGCCAGTAGTGTGGCATCAGAGTGGTTGTTCAGTGCAGCGTGGGACATAGTTACCCCTAAGAGAACTCCCCTTTCCTCCCAAAATGTTGAGAGACTAAGTTTTATAAAGATGAATCAGATGTGGATCAACCAGGATTTCCAAACACTGTTGCCTGATGCAACAGAATAGATCATCCTGCCAATAATAATCATACTGTAGTGTGCTGCCACATTGGAATATTGTGCAAAAGGGGCCGTTACTTCTGGCCTTGTGCTGCTGCTATCCATCTGTTGCCACCCGCTTGCTACCTCTACTGCCATTCCTACAATGGGGCTTCTTGGCTTACTGATATGTACATGTTAAATTTTTACAAGGATATGCATACCACTGGACCTTCCTATCACATTGCTGTTGTTGGGTTCTGTTAATACTGTGATCATTTACCATCTTGTGCTGTATGCCACTGTTGCTGCCCCCTCCCCACTCTATCATGGGGTGACTATTGTCACTGTTACTACCACTGCTGCTGCCCCCCCCCCCCTCCCCACTATGTCATGGGGCCGCTATTGTCACTGTTTGGCCGTGTTCACATCATTGTTTATTTTTCCGTTCTTCTGATCCGAAGAACATAAAAAAAATATCCTTTATTTTAACCCCTTAGGGACGCATTACGTACCGGTACGGCATGTTTTCGAGTCCTTAAGGACCCATGACGTACCGGTACGTCATGAGTTTAAAACGATATTGCGGCACTGCGGGGGATAATCGGAACAGGATGCCCGCTGAAATCATTCAGTGGGCACCCTGTCACAACGCGGGGGGGGGGGGGTCATATGACCCCCCGTATCGGCGATCGCAGCAAACCGCAGGTCAATTCAGACCTGCGGTTTGCAGCGCTTTCTGCAGTTTCTGATCCCCGCGGGGATCAAACTTTAAAATGTCCAAAATAAAGTTTTTTTCACCCCCCCTGCACCCCTGAATGATTTTATGCCGGCGGGTGGTGCAGAGGGGGAGGTTGCAGGCGGTGCGGGTGGTGCGGTAGGCGGGCTGTGCGGAAGGCGGGATCGCGATCCCCCGCCCACCTTCTCTTGAATATTCATTGGTGTACAGTGGGTATACCAGAGTGTCAGCACATTGCTGACACTCTGGTATAAACGGCTGACATCTGTGCTGTGATGTCAGCTGTTTAACCCTTTCCATACCGCGGTCCGTACGTATGGAAAGGGTTATCAGTCAGGGAGCTCCCTCCCTCTCCCATCGGGGGGCCGCTGTGCCTTTGCAGCCCCCAGACAGGATGGGGTCACAGAGGGAGGGAGCCACCCTCCTTCTCCTTCCCCGTCTGCTCAGTTGTGGCAGACGGGGAAGGTTCCCATTGCAACAGGACGCCTTCTCAGGCATCCTGCTGTCCATGGTGCTGAACAGATCTGTGCTAAAGGCATAGATCAGTTCAGACAAAGTGTAAGTAAAATACAGTACAATACACTATATAGTGTACTGTACTGTATTATACAGACATCAGACCCACTGGATCTTCAAGAACCAAGTGGGTCTGGGTCAAAAAAAAAAAAAAAAGTGAAAAAAGTAAAAAAAAAAAAACACATTTATCACTGAATAAAAATTTAAAAAATTAAATACACTACACATATTAGGTATTGCCGCGTCTGTAACGACCTGATCTATAAAACGGTTATGTTACTTTCCCCGCACGGTGAACGCCATAGAAATAAAAACTATGAGGAAATTGAAATTTTGCCCACCTTACTTCCCAAAAAAAGTAATAAAAGTGATCAAAAAAGTTGCATGTACACCAAAATAGTACCAATCAAACCGTCATCTCATCCCGCAAAAATCATACCCTACCCAAGATAATCTCCAAAAACTTTAAAAAAATATGGCTCTTAGACTATGGAAACACTAAAACATGATTTTTTTTGTTTCAAAAATGAAATCATTGTGTAGAACTTACCTAAATAAAAAAAGTATACATATTAGGTATCGCCGCGTCCATATCGACCAGCTCTATAAAAATGTCACATGACCTAACCCTTTAGGTGAACACCGTAAAAAAATAAAAATAAAAACGGTGTAAAAAAAGCCATTTATTGTCATCTTAGGTCACAAAAGGTGTAATAGCAAGCGATCAAAAAGTCATATGCACCCCAAAATAGTGCCACTCAAACCGTCATCTCACCCCACAAAAAATGAGAGCCTACCTAAGATAATCGCCCAAAAACTGAAAAAACTATGGCTCTCAGACGTTGGAGACACTAAAACATTATTTTTTTGTTTCAAAAATGAAATCATTGTGTAAAACTTACATAAATAAAAAAATTGTATACATATTAGGTATCGCCGCGTCCGTGACAACCTACTCTATAAAAATACCAAATGATCTAACCTGTCAGATGAATGTTGTAAATAACAAAAATAAAAACGGTGCCAAAACAGCTATTTCTTGTTACCTTGCCTCACAAAAAGTGTAATATAGAGCAACCAAAAATCATATGTACACTAAACTAGTACCAACAAAACTTACACCCTATCCCGTAGTTTCTAAAATGGGGTCACTTTTTTGGAGTTTTTACTCTAGGGGTGCATCAGGGGGGCTTCAAATGGGACATGGTGTCCAAAAAAAGTCTAGCAAAATCTGCCTTCCAAAAACCGTATGGCATTCCTTTCCTTCTGCGCCCTGCCGTGTGCCCGTACAGCAGTTTACGACCACATATGGGGTGTTACTGTAAACTACAGAATCAGGGCCTAAATAATACGTTTTGTTTGGCTGTTAACCCTTGCTTTGTAACTGGAAAAAAAATATTAAAATGGAAAATCTGCCAAAAAAGTGAAATTTTGAAATTGTATCTCTATTTTCCATTAAATCTTGTGCAACACCTAAAGGGTTAACGACGTTTGTAAAATCAGTTTTGAATACCTTGAGGGGTGTAGTTTCTTAGATGGGGTCACTTTTATGGAGTTTCTACTCTAGGGGTGCATCAGGGGGGCTTCAAATGGAACATGGTGTCAAAAAAAACAGTCCAGCAAAATCTGCCTTCAAAAAACCATACTGCGCACCTTTCCCTCTGTGCCCTACTGTGTGCCCGTACAGTAGTTTACAGCCACATATGGGGTGTTTCTGTAAACTACAGAATCGGGAAAATAAATATAGCATTTTGTTTGGCTGTTAACCCTTGCTTTGTTACTGGAAAAAATGGATTAAAATGGAAAATTTGCCAAAAAATAGAAATTCGCAAATTTCATCTCCATTTGCCAATAACTCTTGTGCAACACCTAAAGGGTTAACAAAGTTTGTAAAATAGGTTTTGAATACCTTGAGGGGTTTAGTTTCTAGAATGGGCTCATTTTTTGGGTGGTTTCTATTATGTAAGCCTCACAAAGTGACTTCAGACCTGAACTGGTCCCTAAAAAGTGGGTGTTTGAAAATTTCGGACAAATTTCAAGATTTTCTTCTAAACTTCTAAGCCTTGTAACATCCCCCAAAAATAAAATATCATTCCCAAATTGATCCAAACATGAAGTAGACATATGGGGAATGTTAAGTAATAACTATTTTTGGAGGTATTACTATGTATTATAGAAGTAGAGAAATTGAAGCTTGGAAATTTGAAATTTTTTACAAATTTTTGGTAAATTTGGTATTATTTTATAAATAAAAATGATTTTTTTTTTACTTCATTTTACCAGTGTCATGAAGTACAATATGTGACGAAAAAACAATCTCAGAATGGCCTGGATAAGTCAAAGCGTTTTAAAGTTATCAGCACTTAAAGTGACACTGGTCAGATTTGCAAAAAATGGCCAAGTCCTTAAGGTGAAATAGGGCTGAGTCCTTAAGGGGTTAAGCAGGAGTGTGTCTAAAACACAGAAGAAATGCAAATATTTCCATTATATGTTATCTGCTTAGGTTTCACTCCTTGTTTTGGCTTACAAATACTGCTGCAAAATACTGACCGTGTGAAAGATGCCTTACAGATACTCAAAATACAGGATCGGTTTTTCTTAGATTTTTCTGTTCTTCTGACGGAAGAACAGAAAAATATACAGTGATGTGAACACAGCCTTACTGCTACTGCTGCTTCTGCCACAGTCCCCACTCTGTCATGGGGCCACTATTGTCACTGTTACTGCCACTGTTGCTGCTGCCACCCTTCCCACTCTGTCATAGGGCCATTACTGTCACTGCCACTGCTTCTGATGTCACCCTCCCTATTCTGTCATGGGGCTACTACTTGAATATTGGTGCACTGCACAGTTATGTACACGGCGATAAATAGTAGCACAGTCTGTAGTTCAGCGTCTCTTATGCTCTCTCTCCTCTATCCTTGCACTCGCCCTGCAGCTTAACTTCCAAGCCTTCACACTGAGAATGGGCCACCAAGTGGCAAATTTATTCCAAACGAATAAAAATTCTTGTCGAACTTCGGCAAAGCTGCAGAATGAAATTTTTCAAAACTCATCTCTACGTATGATGCTTTAACAAGCTGAGTCTTCCAGATGGAAAGCTTCTCTTCAGAGTAGCTGTCCGCACTTGTTTATAGAGAGGGTCTCTCAAATACAATAATTTACCAAAATATTCACTGCATCTTTACTTTTGGTTGCAGTAATGTTGTGTGTTGAGACACAAGGTTGTGAATAATAATAGCTGCCCATAATAGATGGGCCTCCTAGTAGAGCAAATAGATATGGGATTGATACGTAAGTGGACAACCACTTAAAAATGATGGTTAGCAAAGGGTGAGCAAGAATAAATCAGCTTCTATAAATAAATACATGAATAAAACATGTAAACTAAAAATATAAAAAATACACTGTCAATATGATAAAATATGTAAAAGGAACACAATATATCTTCACTTTGATAAATAGATTCAAAATGAACCACTGTCTATCAAGCAAATGTAGATTTTACTTTGTAGAAGGCTTGTAGAAGGCTTGCATAGTAGAGTATTAATTTCCGCAGGGAACACTAAACTGTGTAAAGTAATTAACACTGAAGAGGACAGTACAGGGAGTGCAGAATTATTAGGCAAGTTGTATTTTTGAGGATTAATTTTATTATTGAACAACAACCATGTTCTCAATGAACCCAAAAAACTCATTAATTTCAAAGCTGAATATTTTTGGAAGTAGTTTTTAGTTTGTTTTTAGTTTTAGCTATTTTAGGGGGATATCTGTGTGTGCAGGTGACTATTACTGTGCATAATTATTAGGCAACTTAACAAAAAACAAATATATACCCATTTCAATTATTTATTTTTACCAGTGAAACCAATATAACATCTCAACATTCACAAATATACATTTCTGACATTCAAAAACAAAACAAAAACAAATCAGTGACCAATATAGCCACCTTTCTTTGCATGGACACTCAAAAGCCTGCCATCCATGGATTCTGTCTGTGTTTTGATCTGTTCACCATCAACATTGCGTGCAGCAGCAACCACAGCCTCCCAGACACTGTTCAGAGAGGTGTACTGTTTTCCCTCCTTGTAAATCTCACATTTGATGATGGACCACAGGTTCTCAATGGGGTTCAGATCAGGTGAGGAATTCAACACGTGTGATGACCACGTGTAATTGAATTCCCTCATGCCAGCCCACACATATCTGCCACCACCCAGAATAAAGAATGGTCCTTGCCTTATGTATATACATCGGCATAAAAGGCCTTTTATGTCAGGTGCAGTGGCGTAACTACCGGGGAAGCAGTGGAAGCAGCTGCTTCGGGGCCCGGCGCCCCGGCAGCGTGTGTGACAGTTTATTTTCAAGTTAGTTAAATATCGATTCTTGTCTTAATGTTCAGGGCCCCTTCACAGCACTAGCGGCTGACCAGGCCCCCTCGCTAATGTGATCTAATCTTACTGTCTCCTAATGTGTCTGGGATTCGAACCCACAACCTCCAATGTATCAGTGGCAAAGCATTTATCCACACAGCCATAAAGGCTGCATTGCAACTGATTGAAAAAATATGAGACTTCTACTGTTATAGCTGGCTAAGTGTACATCTATACACATGACAGCTGCCCCAACACACCCAGCACTGCTATATCTCTATATGACAGCTGTCCCAGCACACTCAGCTCTGCTATATCTCTATATATGAGCAGCTGTCATGTCTATAGATGTACACTTAGCCAGCTATAACAGTAGAAGTCTCATATTCTTTCACTCATCAGCAAGGCAGCTCTTATGGTCTTGTGGCTTTGCCTCTGATACAGAAGGTCGTGGGTTCTAATCCCAGCAGAATCTTTACTGAAATACAAGCACTGACTCCATATATGGACATACAGGGTGGGACACAGGAAGAGGCTGCATCGATTCGCTGACATGGAGGTAAGTAGAAGTGTTTATTATTATTTTTTTATACCCGACTGTTACTGCCATGGTGGGAGCGGGGGGCACTTGATACTGGCACATGGGGGAGGGGGGTTGGCACCTGATACTGGCACCTGGGGGGGGGTTGGCACCTGATACTGGCACATGGGGGGGAGAGAGGCAGCTGATACTGGCACATGGGGGGGAGAGGGGTTGGCACCTGATATTGGCACCTATGGGGAGGGGGGGCGTTGGCACCTGATACTGGCACATGGGGGGGGGGAGGCACCTGATACTGGCACATGGGGGGGAGGGATAGAGGCACTTGATACTGGCATTTTTTTGTGGGGGGGTGGCACTATGATACTGGGACATGGGGGGAGGAGAGAGGCACTTGATACTGATACCTGGGGGGGTTGGCACCTGATACTGGCACATGGGGGGGAGAGAGGCACCTGATACTGGCACATGGGGGGGAGAGGGGTTGGCACCTAATACTGGCACATGGGGGGGAGGGAGATAGGCACTTGATACTGGCACTTTTTTTATGGGGGGGGAGATGGCACTATGATACTGGGACATGGGGGGGAGGAGAGAGGCACTTGATACTGGCATGTGGGGGGGTTGGCACTTGATACTAGCACATGGGTGGGTTTGGCACTATGATACTGGCACATGTGGGGGGAGAGAAGCACTTGATACTGGCACTTTGTTTGGGGGGGAGATGGCACTATGATATTGGGACATGGGGAGAAGAGAGAGGCACTTGATACTGGCACATGGGGGGGTTGGCACTATGATTCTGGCACATGGGGGTGGGAAGGAGAGAGGCACTTGATACTGGCACATTGGGGGGAGATGGCACTATGATACTGGGGCATGTGGGGGGGAGGAGAGAGGCACTTGATACTGGCACATGATTGGGGGGGCATCTATGGGGACACTTACTGGCACATTATTGGGGGGCATTATGGGGGACACTTGTCACGACTGTGACTGATCCAGACAGGTCTGGGAGGAGAAGGTCGCAGCGACTTGCTACTCGCGATAGCTTGTAAGTTTGCTCCGTGGTTCAGGGTATGTCATCTGGGTTTTGCCTTGTGAACCTTTTTGTCCTGACTGGGAGTTTGTAGGCATCCTTCTCAGGTGAGTCGTGTCTGCCACTCCCAGCTACTATATTAGTTTCACTTTCACTTGCAGTCATTGCCAGATATAGTCCTTACTTCCAGTGCTACTCTGACCTTGGAAGGAGATTGTTTGATGGTGTTGCTGTGGAGCTCTTGTCCGGCGTGGACTGTCGTGTTTGGGATCGCCTTCTCTGCTCGTGACTGGATAAGTCTATCTCTGCTGTTGTTTGTTTGTTGCTGTCTTCCCCTGTTGTTTTCCTAGACGTGAGTGATGGTGATTAGCGCTCCCATCGGCCTTTCCCCAGTCCAGTCTTGTTAGGGCGATTGAGGGTTTAGGCATACTGCTCGCCGCACGGGTTCACACCCCGTCTAGGGTATCAGGGCAGACAGGTGCCAGCTTAGGGTTAGTCAGGGGTGGCCATTCTATTTCCCATCCGTAGATAAGGGTCCCCCTTCCCCTCCGTCTGGTGCGACACGACTGCTGCTGGGATAGCGGTCGTGACAGTATATCTGGCCTTTTAAAAAAAAAAAAAAAGTGACATTTCTTTTTTTTTTTTTTTTTTTTCTTTGTTGCTTGCTGTTTTGCTTTGTATTTTGTCTGTTCCACTATGGATCCAGTTTTGGCGAAACAATTACAGGGGTTATCCCTTGAAGTGGCAGGATTAAAAGCAACAGTGCTGCAGCAGCAATCCTTGGGTTCCACCGTTGCTACGGGAAACCAAGGTACTCCTGAGCCAAAAGTGGCTTTACCTGATAGGTTCTCTGGAGGGAGAGACCAATTTGTAACCTTCAGAGAAGCTTGCAAATTGTTCTTCAGGT
Organism: Bufo bufo; assembly: GCF_905171765.1. Lineage (NCBI taxonomy): Eukaryota > Metazoa > Chordata > Amphibia > Anura > Bufonidae > Bufo > Bufo bufo. The sequence goes on from NC_053392.1 coordinate 390,532,659, forward strand.
TACGCCCTAGATCCTCCGGCGGTGAGGAACAACGGGTGGGCATTGTAATTTCTCTCCTGCAAGGAGATCCGCAGGCTTGGGCTTTCTCCCTACCATCAGACTCTCCGGCCTTACGATCAGTGGAGGAGTTTTTTGAAGCCCTGGGTCTCGTATATGATGACCCGGACAGGGTCTCACTGGCTGAGTCTAAGCTACGTAGACTTCGGCAAGAGAACCGGTCTGCTGAACTATATTGTTCCGAATTCCGTAGGTGGGCTACTGATACGTTATGGAACGACTCGGCCCTTAAGAGTCAGTTCTGCCAGGGGTTGTCTGAAAAATTAAAAGACGCGCTGGCGGTATACGAGGTCCCTGGGTCTCTTGAGGCTGCTATGTCTCTGTCCATAAGAATCGACAGACGACTCAGGGAGAGACTATTAAATTTTACGAAGGCCTCTATAGGGCAGGGATCGGTCTGTTATGGTCCAGTCGAACCAATGCAAATAGGGGGCGCCACTAGACGGGTGAATCCTCCTACGTTCCGCCGTAGGTCAGAGGTTTGTTTTCGTTGTGGGGGGAGGGGCCATTTTGTAAAAATTTGTCCCTCAGAGCCCAAGAGACCACAAACAAAGGAGCCGCCGGAAAACTAGAGTCCCCAGATTGTGCGGAGGAGAACAGTCTGGGCATATTCGTTTCCTCCATACGCATGTCTCAGTTTTTGTTGTCCGCTACCGTTGAGGCGGGCAATAAAACTGAGATCTGTTCCGTCTTTTTGGACAGTGGGGCGGGGGTCAATTTGGTGGATTCACGGTTTGCTCAGGCTCTGGGTTTTACTCCGGAACCGGTATGCAGAACTATTCCTGTGTTTGCCATCGACTCCTCCCCTCTTACTCAGAGAGAGTTAACTCAGATCATCCATAATATCCATCTGCAGGTAGGGGACCTCCATAAAGAGCATATCTCTTGTTATGTCCTGGACGGTCTTCCGGCTCCTATGGTATTGGGGCTTCCCTGGCTGGTGACTCACAATCCAGTGGTGGATTGGCAGGCCGGGGAGATTGTGGAGTGGAGTGAACATTGTAAGGACAACTGCTTGAGTAGTAGGTGCTCTACACTCTCTGTAACATCTTTACCTGCCTTTCTGTCAGATTTTATGGATGTGTTCTCTGAGAAGGGTTGTCAGGGGTTACCACCTCATCGTCCATATGATTGCCCGATTAATCTATTACCTGGGGCAAAACTACCTAAAACCCGGTTATACAATCTTTCCGGCCCGGAGAGGAAGGCTATGAAAGATTATATTTCGGAGAGTTTGGCTAAGGGACACATCAGACCCTCTTCTTCACCTGTGGCTGCAGGGTTCTTTTTCGTTAAAAAGAAAGATGGGGGCCTACGTCCTTGCCTGGATTTCAGGGAATTAAACCGGATAACTATCCGAGATCCCTATCCTCTTCCTCTCATTCCCGACCTCTTTAATCAGGTTGCTGGTGCTAAATGGTTCTCCAAAATGGATCTCAGAGGAGCCTATAACCTGGTTCGCATCAAAGAGGGGGATGAGTGGAAGACGGCTTTTAATACTCCAGAAGGGCATTATGAAAATCTGGTCATGCCATTTGGTCTTACTAATGCGCCTGCGGTATTCCAACATTTTGTCAACGATATTTTTAGTCACCTTATCGGGAGATTTGTTGTGATATATCTTGATGACATCCTGGTCTATTCCCCGGATCTGGATACACATAAGATCCATGTGAGACAAGTGCTGCAGATATTAAGGGCCAACAAATTGTTTGCTAAGTTATAAAAATGTGTGTTCGCCGTAAAAGAACTGCCATTTCTGGGGTATGTGTTGTCAGATTCAGGTTTCCGCATGGATCCAGAGAAAGTCCGGGCGATTATAGACTGGGATCTGCCTGAGAACCTGAAGGCATTGCAACGCTTCCTGGGGTTTGCCAATTTTTATAGAAAGTTTATAAAGAACTATTCCTTGGTGGTCAAACCACTGAAGGACAGGACCCGAAAGGGATCCGATTTTTCCAAATGGTCACATGCAGCCAAAACTGCCTTTGCATCTCTGAAGGAGAGATTCACCTCGGCCCCTATTCTCGTACAGCCAGATGTCTCGCTTCCTTTTATTGTAGAGGTTGACGCATCAGAGGTGGGGGTGGGAGCGGTACTATCTCAGGGCCCGTCCCCTGGTGAATGGCGTCAGTGTGCTTTCTTTTCGAAGAAATTGTCTACTGCAGAAAGGAACTATGATTTTGGCAACAGGGAACTTTTGGCTATTAAGTTGGCTTTTGAGGAGTGGCGTCGTTTTTTGGAGGGGGCGGTTCATCCCGTCACGGTGATTACTGATCACAAAAACGTATTATATCTGGAGTCTGCTAAACGTCTCACCCCTAGACAGGCTCGGTGGTCGTTATTTTTTACTAGGTTTAATTTTGTAATAACCTATCGCCCGGGGGCAAAAAATACTAAGGTGGATGCATTGTCTCGAAGTTTTCCTGGAGGGGGTGATGTTGAGGTACCAGAGCCCATTTTTCAAAAGGGGGTGGTGGTCTCTGCATTACACTCAGGTTTGGAGGGGAGGGTGTTGGAAGCTCAGGGGGACGCCCCGGCCTCCTGCCCCTCGGGTAAACTGTTTGTGCCAGAAAATTTACGACTGGAGATACTAAAAGAACACCATAACTCCACACTGGCAGGACACCCAGGAAGTAGGGCAACCTCTGAGTTAGTGTCTCGTCGGTTCTGGTGGCCTAAATGGCGCCAGGAGGTGTTGAATTTTGTGTCTGCATGTGCTACCTGTGCTCGTTCTAAGGTAGATCATACTCGTCCGGCAGGGCGTCTTTTACCTCTGGCCATCCCCAACAGGCCTTGGACGCACCTGTCAATGGATTTCATTACGGATCTACCAGTATCAGCGGGGAAGACTGTTATTCTTGTAGTTGTTTACAGATTCAGTAAAATGGTACACTTTATTGCTCTTGCCGCATTGCCTAATGCTAACACACTGGCTCAGGTTTTTATTGACCACATCGTGAAGCTTCACGGGGTCCCTTCCGATATTGTTTCGGATCGTGGTACCCAATTCGTTTCTAAATTTTGGAAAGCTTTTTGTTCTCGTTTAGGGGTTCATCTGTCGTTTTCTTCATCTTTCCATCCACAGTCCAACGGTCAGACTGAAAGTACCAATCAAAACCTAGAGACATATTTGAGATGTTTTGTTTCCGAAAATCAGGAGGAATGGTCATCTTATTTACCGTTAGCCGAGTTTGCCATTAATAATCGTCGTCAAGAATCCACCGATAAGTCACCATTTTTTGGTGCGTATGGTTTCCATCCTCAGTTTTGTACGTTTAGTGAGGGGGGGCCGTCTGGGATTCCCGAGGAGGAACGATTTGCGTCTTCACTTTCTTCAGTGTGGCAGAGTGTGCAAGAAAGTTTGAAGAGAATTGGTGGTAGATACAAACGTGCGGCTGATAGGAAGCGCTCTGAAGGTCCGGACCTTGGGGTGAATGACTTGGTGTGGTTGTCTACCAGAAATATCAAGTTGAAGGTTCCCTCGTGGAAATTAGGTCCGAGATTTATTGGTCCTTATAGGGTAATTAAGATCATTAACCCGGTGGCTTTTCGTCTGGAGCTACCTCCGACTCTAAGGATCCATAATGTCTTCCACAGATCTCTGCTTAAGAGATATGTAGAACTTCCTGAACCATTGCCACTACCGCCTCCACCGGTGGTTGTTGATGGCAGTCTTGAGTTTCAGGTAGAAAAGATTGTTGATTCACGATATGTTCGCCGCTCTCTTCAGTACCTGGTGCACTGGAAAGGTTATGGTTCCGAAGAGAGAATGTGGGTTCCAGCATCAGAGATAAAAGCGGACAGACTCATTCGGGCTTTTCATAGCTCCCATCCGGAGAGGCCTGGTCTTGAGGGTCCAGGGGCCCCTCGTAGAAAGGGGGGTACTGTCACGACTGTGACTGATCCAGACAGGTCTGGGAGGAGAAGGTCGCAGCGACTTGCTACTCGCGATAGCTTGTAAGTTTGCTCCGTGGTTCAGGGTATGTCATCTTGGTTTTGCCTTGTGAACCTTTTTGTCCTGACTGGGAGTTTGTAGGCATCCTTCTCAGGTGAGTCCTGTCTGCCCCTCCCAGCTACTATATTAGTTTCACTTTCACTTGCAGTCATTGCCAGATATAGTCCTTACTTCCAGTGCTACTCTGACCTTGGAAGGAGATCGTTTGATGGTGTTGCTGTGGAGCTCTTGTCCGGCGTGGACTGTCGTGTTTGGGATCGCCTTCTCTGCTCGTGACTGGATAAGTCTATCTCTGCTGTTGTTTGTTTGTTGCTGTCTTCCCCTGTTGTTTTCCTAGACGTGAGTGATGGTGACTAGCGCTCCCATCGGCCTTTCCCCAGTCCAGTCTTGTTAGGGCGATTGAGGGTTTAGGCATACTGCTCGCCGCACGGGTTCACACCCCGTCTAGGGTATCAGGGCAGACAGGTGCCAGCTTAGGGTTAGTCAGGGGTGGCCATTCTATTTCCCATCCGTAGATAAGGGTCCCCCTTCCCCTCCGTCTGGTGCGACACGACTGCTGCTGGGATAGCGGTCGCTACAACACTAGGCTGGCAGCTTATCAGAGGCCGGACACTGAGGGGCATCTACTGGGGCACTATATATGGGGCATTTTATACTGGTACATTAGGGGGGGCACTAGCAGGAAGGGGGGAAAGGAGCACTATGGGGGAATTTACTGGGGGCACTATATAGGGGTATTTTATACTGGGACATTATGGGGGCACTATGGGGGCACTATGGGGACATTAGCTCAACTGGGGGCATTACAAGGGGGTATTTTTGCACTGTCACATTATAAGGAGAATTATTAAATTATTATTTAAAAATGAATGAGGCATGGATCTCGGAGGAATTCAACACGTGTGATGACCACGTGTAATTGAATTCCCTCGTGCCAGCCCACACATATCTGCCACCACCCAGAATAAAGAATGGTCCTTGCCTTATGTATATACATCGGTATAAAAGGCCTTTTATGTCAGGTGCAGTGGCGTAACTACCGGGGAAGCAGGGGAAGCAGCTGCTTCGGGGGCCGGCGCCCCGGCAGCGTGTGTGACAGTTTATTTTCAAGTTAGTTAAATATCGATTCTTGTCTTAATGTTCAGGGCCCTTTCACAGCACTAGCGGCTGACCAGGCCCCCTCGCTAATGTGATCTAATCTTACTGTCTCCTAATGTGTCTGGGATTCGAACCTCTGGGGGGGAGCATTATAGTGGGCTTTATTACTCCCCCATGGTATGACCCCCTAGTAGCAGCACCAGCCTCTCCCTGCTCTGCTATCCCTCTGCCCCTTCTCCAAATCCTTATTATGAAATCTTTCTCATTAGGATAAAGCACAACATCAGCTCCGCCGAGCCCCCGGCCAAGTGTTGAAGTGGTGTCCGAGATCCCCAAGGGTCAAGTAACTGTAAGTTTTCATATGAAATATGTTTATGTTATACACATATAGCATCCACTGTGCCACACAATATACAGTATACCGCTACACTGTGCCAAAGGAGTGGGGTTTACACAGGAGGAGGGAGGAGTGAAGCACGCTGGAGGGGCCATTACAAATATTTGCTGTGGGGCCCAGTCACTTCTAGTTACGCCCCTGGTCAGGTGAATGCCTAATTTTTGGGGCCTGTACTGGCCGACAGTTACATATTTATCCTGTGACTGCCTAATGTACCTCCAGCTACAGAATCCAAAGTTCTTTGCTGTCAGGTGAATGCCTATTGGCTAATTTTTGGGGCCTGCACTGGCTGACATTTACATATTTATCCAGTGACCGCCTAATGTACCTTCAGCCACAGAATCCAAAGTTCTTTGCTGTCAGGTGAATGCCTATTGCCAAATTTTTTGGGCTTATACTCGCCGACAGTTACATATTTATCCTGTGACCGCCTAATGTACCTTCAGCCACAGAATCCAAAGTTCTTTTCTGTTAGGTGAATGCCTATTGCCTAATTTTTGGGGCCTGTACTAGCCGACAGTTACTTATTTATCCTGTGACCGCCTATTGTACCTTCAGCCACAGAATCCAAAGTTCTTTTCTGTTAGATGAATGCCTATTGGCTAATTTTTGGGGCCTGTACTGGCCGACAGTTAAATTTTTTATCTCTAGCCACATAATCACACCCTTGTCTCACTCCTCTGCCTCTCATTTTGGTGGCGTATGAACAGCATTCACCATAAGGACCTTCTAATGTCACAGGGTCATGTGATTGCGCCCCCCACCCCGTACTGTGCCCGTCACGCCGTACTGTGCCCCCCTATACCCTGCATTGTGTTCTCTTACCACACCCTGTGCAGTCATTCCCTGTATAGTGCCCTCTTATACCCTTTTATCTGGTCATGGTATGGCGGTGTTATCCAGTCACTGTACAGAGGTGTTATCCGGTCAATGTATGGCGGTGGTATCCAATAACTGGATGGCCATAACTGTGTCCCTTTCCCTGCCCACGCCATCCTTTTTTAATATATGCAGATTGCGGTGCTAAGGACCTTTGCGCCATAGACGTATTTCTATATAATAAATGACCACCTAATTGTATTATTATTCGGGGGTAGGGCTAATATCTTTATATTGTAGATGTAGAGTTAACACACATGCTTTATTAGACGTGTTATCTAAACTAAATGTGTTAAGCAAACACCTTCAATGGCTTTTCAATGGCTTTTGTTTCAAGATAACGCGATGAGTTAAGAAATTTGAGTTAAGAGTTTGTGTGTTAACCCTGCTACATCTGTATATAGATTCTAGTGTATTATACTGTGTATTATACTGTGCCCTGTATTTCCCAGTAGAAAATGATCCTTGGGAAACACAGTCCTCATCCCTGACCACCAGGACCAGGTAGCGCTCTGTCAGTACATGGCGGCCTCCCCTCTCCGCCACGCTGCTCCTCTGTGTACTGGTGCTTATTCTAACACTAGGGCTGGGTTCACATCTTTTTTTTGCCATCCATTTAATGCAGGCATCCTCAAACTGCGGTCCTCCAGCTGTTGTAAAACTACAACTCTCACAATGCCCTGCTGTAGGCTGATACCTGTAGGCTGTTCGGGCATGCTGGGAGTTGTAGTTTTGCAACAGCTGGAGGGCCGCAGTTTGAGGATGCCTGATTTAATGCATACCAAAAATGTATGCGTTAACAGATGCCTCAGACTGATGCCGTACAGTGGTGTCCGTTCACCATACAGTTCCATGGTAGAAAAAAAAATTACATTGACGTATGCATTTTTTTAATAGACTTTGCAGGATACAAATACTTGGAGTGCTGCACATTTGAATACATCAAACCGATAGGAAATAAAAAATTTCTAGGCACCAGCAGGGCACGTTTTTGAGAGTTTCCATTTAAGACACATAAAAATGGCCCCTGATTAAAATACATATTTTTTGTGGGAATTTTTGACAATGATCCCCCTCTGGTATGTCACTGTCCATGTTGTGGGGCTATTTGTGCACTCATAGTTTGTATTTGGTGGCTGCAAATATGACCTGAAAGTTTTTCAGGTTCGCCTGCTATTAAAGTCAACTCAATGGGCGCGATACGAACATGCGGTTCGTGGACATTTGATCGCGATCACGCGTTCACGATTCGTCCCAGCCGATGTTCGTCCATCACTAATAACAATCTCAAATAACTAAGGTACCAAGAGAAATACATTTCATATTATGAATTTAGCAATGTGAGCAGATATTTGTCTTAGAAAAAATTCAAACATTAAAGAGAAATGTGTAGAAAAATAAGTTACATGTGGATTTCTTTTTTCAGAATTGCTGTGGATTCCACCCTATGCATTGGACAGGGGGCGAAATAGACATGTTGTTAATGCCAAAGAGCAATTTACTGTCTGGTCTTTTTCGCAACATGTGAAAAAGGTATCTTAAAATATCATCCACTATGTTGCTACTGCAGAGAAGGATTATAGAATAGCCAAACAAAAATCAGTAGCAGCAATTCTGTACTGTCTTATGCCTGTGTGGATATACTGTACACTTAGCATGTACACTGAGAGCTTTCCAAGGAAAGATGTTAAATGTGCGTCACAAACCTGGATTCCATCAGAACAGCAAGACACAACAACATCAAAAATAAAAACAAGCACAATGAATACAATGATTCTTAAAGTATCTTTCCAACTATTTTTTCCAAAGAAAGTGCAAATCAATAACAAGTATCTTACAGTTCATATCTTTCAAAATAGCTTCCTTTGTCATAAGATGGACAAAAGATATAGCGGCCAGAGGAGCTGATTTTCTCCAATTAAGTAAAATAAAAGTTTTGAGCAAAGAAAAGTTTAGGAAAACTTTGATTCACAACTAATCCGAATTTCCGTGTGCTTCATGGTAACAAATCAGGTTTTCCTAAAATGGCAGCTGCAAGTGTTACAAAAAGTGAAACTACCGTATTTTTCGCCCCATAAGATGCATTTTTCCCCCCAAAAGTGGGGTAAAATGCCCCTGTGTCTTATGGGATGAATACTAATGAGCGCTTCCATTATTGGGGCGCTCATTAGTACAGGAGGACCAGGAAGCGGTGAAGGATCTGTACTCACCGCTTCCTGGTCCTTGGCTGTCGGCTGTGCAGTGGCTGCGCACAGCGTGAGGGCACTCTGTATCCTCACACTGTGCGTGCCAGTTCACAGCACAGCCGACAGCAGGAGGAAGCAGATCGCGGGCAGTGAGAAGCGGCAGCGACCAGGAGCAGGAGAGGTAAGTGTTTTTTTATTTTATAAAACATGAGGCTGGGGGTAATGAGAGGCATAATGGGGGCTAATAAGAGGCATACGGATGATAATGGGGGCTAATAAGAAGCATAAGGCTGATAATGGGGGCTACTAAGAGGCATATGGCTGATAATGGGGGTTAATAAGAGGCATAAGGCTGATAATGGGGGCTAATAAGAGGCAGAGGGACTAATATGGGGGCTGATGAGAGGCATAGGGACTGATATGGGGCTTATGAGAGGCATGGGGCTGATATGGGGGTGATGAGAGGCATAGGGGATGATATGGTGGCTCATGAGAGGCTGATGAAAGACATGGGGCTCCTATCTGAGGTCTGATTGGGGTCTTATTAACATTGGGGGTCTGATTGGTGCTGTCAGCTTAGGTCTGATTAACATTGAGGGTCTGATTGGTGGTCTGTAGAGATGAGCGAATCGAAGCTGACGAAGTGGAATTCGTTTAGAATTTCATGAAAAATTAGATTCGCAATGAATGCAAATTTTCCTAAAATGGCAGCTACACGTGTGAGGATTGAGGACATAGGGCAAGGAACTCTGGGAAGGCGGGATCACCCAGATTGACATGCCTGCATGCAGCCAATCAGAAGCCAGCCTGCCCTGTGATGTCACAGCCCTAATATGGCAGCCATTTTAGATTCTGACATTTTCCAGCATTCAGAGTGCAGGGACAGATGTGTGAAGGCGCTAGGGACAGCTATTGGAAACACGATTGTGGAAAGAAAAAGACATTAAAAAAAACGATTTAGGACAGGGAGGAATCATTTCAAGGCATCTTAGTGCAGGGAGAGAAGTCAGAAGGCGCTAGGGACATTGATAGGAAAGTTATTTACAAGTGCAGGGAATGATTATTTGGTGATCCAAACAGTCGTTAGACAGCTCTGTCATTCAAGCTTTTTGTTATTGAGCTGCAAGTCTTATGTTGAAAAGCCTTTAGAAGCATCTTAGTATCTTATTCAGTAGTACAAGAAAAATATATACGCATCTCACTTCTGCAGTTATTTCTGTTGAAAGTGTATAGGGGCGTATTTCAGTAACAAAAAATATATATATATATGCACTGCACTGGTGCAGTTATTTCTGGTGAAAGCGTATAGGGGCGTATTTCATTACAACAAGAAATATATATATGTACTGCACTGTTCCAGTTATTTCTGGTGAAAGCGTATAGGGGCGAATTTCAGTCCAACAAGAAAAATATATATGCACTGCACTGTTACAGTTATTTCTGTTAAAAGTGTATAGGGGTATATTACAGTAAAAAAAATATATATATATATACGCATTGTACTGTCGCAGTTATTTCTGTTAAAAGCGTATAGGGGAGTATTTCAGTAAAAAAACAAATATATACGCACTGCACTGTTGCAGTTATTTCTGGTGAAAGCGTATAGGGGTATATTTCAGTAAAATAAGAAAAATATATATGCACTGCACTGTTGCAGTTATTTCTGGTGAAAGCGCATAGGGGCATATTTCAGTAAAATAATAAATATACATTACAGACCAAAAGTTTGGACACACCTTCTCATTCAAAGAGTTTTCTTTATTTTCATGACTATGAAGGCATCAAAACTATGAATTAACACATGTGGAATTATATACATAACAAACAAGTGTGAAACAACTGAAAATATGTCATATTCTAGGTTCTTCAAAGTAGCCACCTTTTGATTTGATTACTGCTTTGCACACTCTTGGCATTTTCTTGATGAGCTTCAAGAGGTTGTCCCCTGAAATGGTCTTCCAACAGTCTTGAAGGAGTTCCCAGAGATGCTTAGCACTTGTTGGCCCTTTTGCCTTCACTCTGCGGTCCAGCTCACCCCAAACCATCTCGATTGGGTTCAGGTCTGGTGACTGTGGAGGCCAGGTCATTTGGCGCAGCACCCCATCACTCTCCTTCATGGTCAAATCGCCCTTACTTTCAAAGTTTTCCCAATTTTTTGGCTGGCTGACTGGCCTTCATTTCTTAAATTAATGATGGCCACTCGTTTTTCTTTACTTAGCTGCTTTTTTCTTGCCATAATACAAATTCTAACAGTCTATTCAGTAAAATAATAAATATACATTACAGACCAAAAGTTTGGACACACCTTCTCATTCAAAGAGTTTTCTTTATTTTCATGACTATGAAGGCATCAAAACTATGAATTAACACATGTGGAATTATATACATAACAAACAAGTGTGAAACAACTGAAAATATGTCATATTCTAGGTTCTTCAAAGTAGCCACCTTTTGATTTGATTACTGCTTTGCACACTCTTGGCATTTTCTTGATGAGCTTCAAGAGGTTGTCCCCTGAAATGGTCTTCCAACAGTCTTGAAGGAGTTCCCAGAGATGCTTAGCACTTGTTGGCCCTTTTGCCTTCACTCTGCGGTCCAGCTCACCCCAAACCATCTCGATTGGGTTCAGGTCTGGTGACTGTGGAGGCCAGGTCATTTGGCGCAGCACCCCATCACTCTCCTTCATGGTCAAATCGCCCTTACTTTCAAAGTTTTCCCAATTTTTTGGCTGGCTGACTGGCCTTCATTTCTTAAATTAATGATGGCCACTCGTTTTTCTTTACTTAGCTGCTTTTTTCTTGCCATAATACAAATTCTAACAGTCTATTCAGTAGGACTATCAGCTGTGTATCCACCTGACTTCTCCTCAACGCAACTGATGGTCCCAACCCCATTTATAAGGCAAGAAATCCCACTTATTAAACCTGACAGGGCACACCTGTGAAGTGAAAACCATTTCAGGGGACTACCTCTTGAAGCTCATCAAGAGAATGCCAAGAGTGTGCAAAGCAGTAATCAAAGAAGAACCTAGAATATGACATATTTTCAGTTGTTTCACACTTGTTTGTTATGAATATAATTCCACATGTGTTAATTCATAGTTTTGATGCATTCAGTGTGAATCTACAATTTTCATAGTCATGAAAATAAAGAAAACTCTTTGAATGAGAAGGTGTGTCCAAACTTTTGGTCTGTACTGTATATACGCACTGAACTGTTGCAGTTATTTCTGTTAAAAAGCGTATTGGGGCGTATTTCCGTAAAATAAGAAAAATATATACGCACTGCACTATTTAATTGTTTTCTGGTTAAAGCGTATAGTGGCCCATTTCATTCCAACAAGAAATATATATTTTCAGGTCACTTCTGCAGTTATTTCTGGTGAAAGCGTATAGGGGTGTATTTCAGTAAAATAAGAAAAATATATACGCACTGCACTGTTGCAGTTATTTCTGGTGAAAGTGTATAGGGGCATATTACAGTAAAAAAAGAAATATATATTCTCAGTGCATTTCTGCAGTTATTTCTGGTGAAAGCGTATAGTGGCATATTACAGTAAAAGAAGAAAAAGATATATGCATTTCAATGGTGCACTTATTTTTGGCAAAAGCATTTAGTGGCCTATTTCAGTACAGAAAGAAAAATATACGCACTTCACTGGTGCATTCATTTCTGCTGAAAGCGTTTACTGGCTTATTTCAGTACAAAAAGAAAAATATATTCTCAGTTCACGTCGGCAGTTATATGTGTTGAAAGCATGGCTGGGAGTCAGCAGGGTGGCATCAGTGGGAGGTCGGGAGCCAATCTTGCCCAGGGTAGAGCACCTGCTTTGCAGCAGCCTACCTGCTCGGGAAGTAGTAGTGCAGGGGTTCACGGAAGTAGCGGCTGTAGCAGTAAGTCTGAAACAGGGCGCCGAAGGCGCACTCGGTCTCCCATCAGCTGCAGACCTGCTGCTTAGCTTCAGGAGCGAGAATCTGTGTTCGGCCTCGTTCCCAGGGCGGCTTTGCTAGCTGGGAGGCTCCCTGCTCCTAGGTCTGCCTTGAGCGCCGAGCTGATCACTCGGTGCTCGACTTGCCTGTCTGTCGGTCATGTGACGCTGGCCACGTCACATGACCCTCACTCCCTGCTGGCTACAGGTTGCCTGTGATTTTGGTCCCTTGGGCTGTGTACTATTATTGTTATTTGGATTTGACCCTTGATCTGCTTCCTGACACCTCTTCTGCCTGCTCCCTGAACCTTGACGCTACCTCTCGGATTTTGACCTCGGCTTTCTTTTGGATTTTGTCTTTGCCTCTTCTCTTGTACTGACGTGACCTCCCGGATTTTGACCTCGGCCCGCTCTCGGATCTGTCTCTGTCTCCTCCCTCGTACTGACGTGACCTCCTGGGCTGACCCCAGCTAGTTGACCCGCCTCGCCCTTCCGTTTTTGGTGGTACCTTGCTAGTTCCACCTCTCTGTCCGCTCTAGTGCTACCTCTCATTGGCTGTCCGCTTCCCTGCTGTCTCTATCTCTCTGCTTGCACTTACCCAGGTCAGGGACTGTCACCCAGTTGCGCCCCATCACCTAGGGCGGGTGGTGAAAGTAGGCAGGGACAGGGGACCGGGTGGCAGCTCAGGGGGTGCACCTCCGCTCTATCTTTATACCCGTGACGCTACCCCGTGACAGTCAGTGCAGCGGTTAAATGTGTTATTTTGCATTTCAGTGGTTATATGTGTTGAAAGCGTTTAGTGGCCTATTTCAGTACAAACAGAAACATACATTCTTAGTTCACGTCGGCGGTGGTTATATGTGTTGAAAGCGTTTAGTGGCCTACTTCAGTACAAACAGAAAAATACATTCTCAGTTCACGTCGGCGGCAATTATATGTGTTGAAAGCGTTTAGTGGCCTATTGCAGTAGAAACAGAAACATGCATTCTTAGTTCACGTCGGCGGCGGTTATATGTGTTGAAAGCGTTTAGTGGCCTACTTCAGTACAAACAGAAAAATACATTCCCATTCACATTTGCGGTTATATGTGTTGAAAGCATGGCTGGGATTCAGTAGGATGGCAGTAGTGGGAGGTCCGGAGCAAAACGTGCCTGGGATAGAGCATCTGCTTCGCAGCAGCCTACCTACCCGGGAGGTAGCAGGGGTTCACGAAAGTAGAGGCAGTAGCAGTCAGTCAGTGTGGCGGTTATATGTGGTAAAATCTTTATTGAAGTATTTTGATCGAAAAACAAAATTTATTCAGCGGTCAGTGCTGAATGTCTCAATGATAAATTTGCAGCGTGGGGGCCCCGTGTGGCTTCTTCACACTTTCAAAATAATCCTTCAGCGGAGCGAATAGATGCCGGATGACCGGGACGCTCCATTAGCTTCCCAGGAGCTGCTGTCGGGAGCAGCGGTTCATTTCAGAGACGTCCCTATAGTCCGGTGGGAATCCGAAGACCCTTTCCATCTCCGTGCTCCGTTATATGTGGTAAAATCTTCATTGAAGTACACTGCCTGTCCAAAAAAAAAGTCGCCACCAAAAAAAAAAGGGGCACACACTCTAATATTTTATTGGACCGCCTTTAGCTTTGATTACGGCACATATTCGCTGTGGCATTGTTTCGATAAGCTTCTGCAATGTCACAAGATTTATTTTCATCCAGTGATGCATTAATTTTTCACCAAGATCTTGCATTGATGATGGTAGAGTCTGACTGCTGTGCAAAGCTTTCTCCAGCACATCCCAAAGACTCTCAAAGGGGTTAAGGTCTGGACTCTGTGGCGGCCAATCCATGTGTAAAAATGATGTTTCATGCTCCCTGAACTACTCTTTCACAATTTGAGCCTGATGAATCCTGGCATTGTCTTCTTGGAGTATGCCCATGCCATCAGGGAGGTAAAAATCCATTGATGGAATGACCTGGTCATTCAATATGTTCAGGTAGTCAGCTGACTTCATTCTTGGAGCAAATACTGTTGCTGAACCTAGACCTGACCAACTGCAGCAACCCCATATCATAGCACTGCCCCCACAGGCTTGTACAGTAGGCACAAGGCATGATGGGTGCATCACTTCATCTGCCTCTCTTCTTACCCTGATGCGCCCATCACTCTGGAAGAGGGTAAATCTTGACTCATCAGACCACATGACCTTCTTCCATTGCTCCAGAGTCCAATCTTTATGCTCCCTAGCAAATTGAAGTCTTTTTTTTTTGTTTGCTGCACTGATTAGTGGTTTTCTTACCGCTACACAGCTGTTCAGTCCCAATCCATTGAGTTCCCTTTGCATTGTGCGTGTGGAAATGCTCTTACTTTCACTATTAAACATAGCCCTGAGTTCTATTGTTGTTTTTCTTCGATTTGATTTCACCAAACGTTTAAGTGGTCACCGATCACGATCATTCATGATTTTTTTCCCGCCACATTTCTTACTCGAATACAATGGGTCCCTACTATCCTTCCAGTTTTTAATAATGCGTTGGACAGTTCTTAACCAAATTTTAGTAGTTTCTGCAATCTCCTTAGATGTTTTCTCTGCTTGATGCATGTCAGTGATTTGACCTTTCTCAAACAGACTAACATCTTTTCCACAACCACGAGATGTGTCTTTCGACATGGTTGTTTAAGAAATGAGAAGCAACTCATTGCACCAGTTGGGTTTAAATAACTTGTTGCCAGCTGAAAGATAATCACCCATGCAGTAATTATCCAATAGGAATCTCATAGCTATTTGCTTAGTTAAATCCAGGTGGCGACTTTTTTTTGGGACAGGCAGTGTATTTTGGTAGAAAAAGAAACATTATTCAGCGTTCAGCTTTGCACTTATATGCGTTAAAATCTTTTGTGAATTATTTCGATGGGAAAACAAATTTCATTCAGCGTTCAGCGCTGCAGTTATATGTGGTAAAATCTTTTGAGACTTATTTTGGTGGGAAAAAAAATTGTATCCAGCGTTAAGCGCTGCACTTATATGCGGTAAAATCTTTTGTGACTTATTTCAGTGGAAAAACAAATTTCATACAGCGTTCAGCGCTGCAGTTATATGTGGTAAAATCTTTTGTGAATTATTTCCGTGGAAAAACTAATTTCCACCTCCTCCATTAACTTCCTCCTCTCTTCATTCTCATCCTCAACACACACACTGACTTGACACCGTCCCCCCAGCTATATATATATATATATATATATATATATACAGTACAGACCAAAAGTTTGGACACACCTTCCCATTCAAAGAGATTTCTTTATTTTCATGACTATGAAAATTGTAGATTCACACTGAAGGCATCAAAACTATGAATTAACACATGTGGAATTATATACATAACAAACAAGTGTGAAACAACTGAAAATATGTCATATTCTAGGTTCTTCAAAGTAGCCACCTTTTGCTTTGATTACTGCTTTGCACACTCTTGGCATTCTCTTGATGAGCTTCAAGAGGTAGTCCCCTGAAATGGTTTTCACTTCACAGGTGTGCCCTGTCAGGTTTAATAAGTGGGATTTCTTGCCTTATAAATGGGGTTGGGACCATCAGTTGCGTTGAGGAGAAGTCAGGTGGATACACAACTGATAGTCCTACTGAATAGACTGTTAGAATTTGTATTATGGCATGAAAAAAGCAGCTAAGTATAGAAAAACGAGTGGCTATCATTACTTTAAGAAATGAAGGTCAGTCAGTCAGCCGAAAAATTGGGAAAACTTTGAAAGTAAGGGCTATTTGACCATGAAGGAGAGTGATGGGGTGCTGCGCCAGATGACCTGGCCTCCACAGTCACCAAACCTGAACCCAATCGAGATGGTTTGGGGTGAGCTGGACCGCAGAGTGAAGGCAAAAGGGCCAACAAGTGCTAAGCATCTCTGGGAACTCCTTCAAGACTGTTGGAAGACCATTTCAGGTGACTACCTCTTGAAGCTCATCAAGAGAATGCCAAGAGTGTGCAAAGCAGTAATCAAAGCAAAAGGTGGCTACTTTGAAGAACCTAGAATATGAAATATTTTCAGTTGTTTCACACTTGTTTGTTATGTATATAATTCCACATGTGTTAATTCATAGTTTTGATGCCTTCATAGTCATGAAAATAAAGAAAACTCTTTGAATGAGAAGGTGTGTCCAAACTTTTGGTCTGTACTGTGTATATATATATATATATATATATATAGGAAAAGAAATCAAGGCAGCACTCCTGATAATCAAGTATGGGTGCCAGCGGCGAAAAACACCTTACCAAGGTGTACAATGTAGAATAAAGAAAGACACCGCAGCACGTCCGTTTGGTGAAGAAAGTGGGACCCTTTATTCACCTGTGCGACGTTTCGGTCCGCTTACTGGGACCATTTTCAAGCAATGCTTGAAAATGGTCCCAGTAAGCGGACCGAAACGTCGCACAGGTGAATAAAGGGTCCCACTTTCTTCACCAAACGGACGTGCTGCGGTGTCTTTCTTTATTCTATATATATATATATATATATATATATACTCACCTAAAGAATTATTAGGAACACCTGTTCTATTTCTCATTAATGCAATTATCTAGTCAACCACAACCAGCTGCAGTGTCCACATACTTTTGGCCATATAATGTATTTGTTAGGTCTGGAAACTGCTTCTGTGTGGTCATTATTTTATGATAGCAATCAGAGTCTAGGTTAAAACATATTTGCTTTTCCCCTATTATACACTCACCTAAAGAATTATTAGGAACACCTGTTCTATTTCTCATTAATGCAATTATCTAGTCAACCAATCATATGGCAGTTGCTTCAATGCATTTAGGGGTGTGGTCCTGGTCAAGACAATCTCCTGAACTCCAAACTGAATGTCAGAATGGAAAAGAAAGGTGATTTAAGCAATTTTGAGCGTGGCATGGTTGTTGGTGCCAGACGGGCCGGTCTGAGTATTTCACAATCTGCTCAGTTACTGGGATTTTCACGCACAACTATTTCTAGGGTTTACAAAGAATGGTGTGAAAAGGGAAAAACATCCAGTATGCGGCAGTCCTGTGGGCAAAAATGCCTTGTGGATGCTAGAGGTCAGAGGAGAATGGGCCGACTGATTCAAGCTGATAGAAGAGCAACGTTGACTGAATTAACCACTCGTTACAACCGAGGTATGCAGCAAAGCATTTGTGAAGCCACAACACGCACAACCTTGAGGCGGATGGGCTACAACAGCAGAAGACCCCACCGGGTACCACTCATCTCCACTACAAATAGGAAAAAAAGGCTACAATTTGCACAAGCTCACCAAAATTGGACTGTTGAAGACTGGAAAATGTTGCCTGGTCTGATGAGTCTCGATTTCTGTTGAGACATTCAAATGGTAGAGTTCGAATTTGGCGTAAACAGAATGAGAACATGTATCCATCCTCTGATGGCTACTTCCAGCAGGATAATGCACCATGTCACAAAGCTCGAATCATTTCAAATTGGTTTCTTGAACATGACAATGAGTTCACTGTACTAAAATGGCCCCCACAGTCACCAGATCTCAACCCAATAGAGCATCTTTGGGATGTGGTGGAACGGGAGCTTCGTGCCCTGGATGTGCATCGCTCAAATCTCCATCAACTGCAAGATGCTATCCTATCAATATGGGCCAACATTTCTAAAGAATGCTATCAGCACCTTGTTGAATCAATGCCACGTAGAATTAAGGCAGTTCTGAAGGCAAAAGGGGGTCCAACACCGTATTAGTATGGTGTTCCTAATAATTCTTTAGGTAAGTGTATATATTGTTTACATATATTTTTAAATATATGCAGTAGAATGACAGGCTTTGGGGCCTTCAGTAGGCCCTGGGCTGCCATAGTCATCAATCAGTACCCTGTGATTGTGTTAAAAAGGGAGATTGGGAGAGCAGAGGGAGACCCCTCCGGTCTAGCTGTTAAGATGCCATTGTTGTTATCAATTACTAACAGAAATAATAGGTGAGGCATTTTCTTTAAAATGACATTCATGTCCCTAAAGTATAGAGGAAAGCCTCTCTCAATTAGGCCTCTTTTACACTAGCATGGCAGAATGGCTCCGATTGCGTTCATGGAAACTCGCACCGTTTTGCAAGCAAGTTCAGTCAGTTTTGTCTGGGATTGCGTTCAGTTGTGGTTCGGGTGCAATGCGTTTTGATGCGTTTTTCAAGTGCATTATAAAAAACTGAAGATTTACAAACATCTCCTAGCAACCATCAGTGAAAAACGCATTGCATCTGCACTTGCTTGCAGATTCAATGCATTTTTACTGAAGCGCCATTCATTTCTATGGGGCCAGGGCTGCGTTTTTCACGCAACACAGAACTGATGCGTGAAAAAAAGCGCTCAAATACACAGACCCATTGAAATGAATGGGTCAGGATTCAGTGTGGGTGCTATGCGTTCTTTTCACACATCGCACCCGCACGGAAAACTCGCTCGTGTGAAAGAGGCCTTACACTCCTGAGTGAAAATGGTTAATTGCCAGTACACCAGAAGCTCTGACCTTTCCTGATTGATAGCATGTTATAATAACTTTTCTTTCATCTAAACTACATCAAGCATAAAATGCTAATTCCCATGTAGAATTTTTCAGATGTTCAGCACAGTGAATTAACAGGAGTAATGTTTTCAAAGAGCTACAGGTGAAGAAGCACAGAAGCACACTTCATCTGAGCATTTAAAATACTCTGTCTCATGCATATGAAAACAACAGGACTAGAACAGCCATCTTCTTGCTCTTCAATATGAATAGTTGCTCTGAATTTTAATTTTAGCAGTTACTGTATAATAGTATCATGCATATAATGTATGCAAAGTAATCAAATGCAGTGGCGTGCCATTGAAATATGGCCCATCGTCATTATCCATTCTTTTTCTTTTGATGGCTCTCTATTCTTTCTCCGAGACATATGCCTGAACGAGTTTTTCTAGTCTAAGTTAAATAAAGCTTCATCTTTGTATAATACAACTTTCTAAATATACCGATGTAGTAGAGTTAACACTCATGATTTCTGAAATCTGTTATCTAAACTAAGCAAACACCTTCAATTGCTTTTCAATGGCTTTTGTTTCAGGATAACACGATGATTTAAGAAATTTTAGTTAAGAGTTTAAGTGCTAACCCTGCTATATCTGTACAGTAAAGCGATCTTTAATTCCTTTCACTTTCACATGCTTGTGCCAGAGAAAATATATACAATGCTTGACTGAAAAGGGGTGAAACGTGTCACCTCTGCCTGTATTTTGTTTATGGCAATAAAGTGAAGATTTACAGTAAGGTCCATAACTATTGGGACATCAACACAATTGTAACATTTTGGGCTCTATACACCACCACAATGGATTTGAAATGAAACGAACAAGATGTGCTTTAACTGCAGACTGTCAGCTTTAATTTGAGGGTATTTACATCCAAATCAGGTGAACGGTGTAGGAATTACAACAGTTTGCATATGTGCCTCCCACTTGTTAAGGGACCAAAAGTAATGGGACAATTGGCTTCTCAGCTGTTTCTATGGCCAGCTGTCTGTTACTCCCTCATTATTCCAATTACAATGAGCAGATAAAAGGTCCAGAGTTCATTTCAAGTGTGCTATTTGCATTTGGAATCTGTTGCTGTCAACTCTCAAGATGAGATCCAAAGAGCTGTCACTATCAATGAAGTAAGCCATCATTAGGCTGAAAAAAACACAACAAACCCATCAGAGAGATAGCAAAAACATTAGGTGTGGCCAAAACAACTGTTTGGAACATTCTTAAAAAGAAGGAATGCACCAGTGAGCTCAGCAACACTAAAAGACTCGAAAGACCACGAAAAACAACTGTGGTGGATGACCGAAGATTTATTTCCCTGGTGAAGAAAACACCCTTCACAACAGATGGCCAGATCAAGAACACTCTCCAGGAGGTAGGTTTATGTGTGTCAAAGTCAACAATCAAGAGAAGACTCCACCAGAGTGAATACAGAGGGTTCACCACAAGATGTAAACCATTGGTGAGCCTCAAAAACAGGAAGGCCAGATTAGAGTTTGCCAAACGACATCTAAAAAAGCCTTCACAGTTCTGGAACAACATTCTATGGACAGATGAGACCAAGATCAACTTGTACCAGAGTGATGGGAAGAGAAGAGTATGGAAAAGGAAAGGAACTGCTCATGATCCTAAGCATACCACCTCATCAGTGAAGTATGGCGGTGGTAGTGTCATGGTGTGGGCATTTATGGCTGCCAATTGGACTGGTCCTCTTGTATTTATTGATGATGTGACTGTTGACAAAAGCACCAGAATGAATTCTGAAGTGTTTCGGTCAATATTATCCAAAGTGCTGATCCACATCTTCTACTTGGATGTTTAGCATGCAAACCAGAAGATGGGTACCACCTTCTTCCATAGTGCCAAATATTATTTTTTTAAAATTTTTATCTGAAAATATATACAAATCCACTAGTCGTACTTTCAGGATACATTCACATATGCCTTTTTTAAGATTTTCATAGCAGATTTTCAGTAGATCTGTGTCAAAATAACAAGACCCTTAAAGGCTATGTATACCTTTGGGGGATCTGTTCCGTCAGGCAGTTGAGCTCACGGCTCCTTATATCTGACATTATAATTATTATAGCTGACATTATAGCTCAGTTCTTACCTTACTAATAAGAATGTGGCTTAAATAAGTGTTTATGACCTTTTTGCAATTTATAGATGAGGTTTATTAGATAACTGGCACAAAGTAAAAGTAGGTTTCACACAGCTAGACAGTTAAAGGGTTTCTGTCATCAGAAAAATGGGTATTAACCTGGCTGACATTAGCGATGTGCTAATGTCAGCTGAACATAACTATATTAGTCCCATGTCCCTATGTGCCGCGGTTATTTAGAAAAACTAACTTTTATAATATGCAAATGAGCCTCTAGGAGCAGGGGGGGAGTTGCACCTGCTCCTAGAGGCTCCGTTCGCTTAGCTCTTTCCATGCCTTTCTACACTTGATTGACAGGGCCAGCAATTGTCTTGTGTCTTCCGGGTAAATCTCACGCCTGCGCCGTTCCATTCAGTATTCGGCGCAGGCGCAGTGAGGGAAGGATGGTTGCCGACACGCCCTGAACCAGACTAGGCCTCAATTAAATTTGTTTGCCCAAAATGGCTGTATTTCAAATACTTGAATAGAACCCCTGTATATAAAGGGTGTATCTCACACGCTTTGATCCACACTAGGCCGCAATTAAAGATTTGTGCACAAAATGGCTGTATTTCAAATAAATGAATATAACCCAAATATATAAAAGGTTTATCTCACAATTACATCTGCAGCAAAGGCTGCCAAATAATTTTATTTTACCCAAACGGGTGTTTGTTTAATAACTGAATATGACAGCAGTATATAACCCTGGAATTTTAAACGTCTTGATGCTGCAAGGGCATTGTGTATTTTGCCCAAAAAAGGGTGTTTTATTAATAGAAGAATATAACCCCTGTATAAAAAGGGTGTATCTCACATGCCCTGACCCACACTAGGCCGCAATTAAAGATTTGTGCTCAAAATGGCTGTATTTCAATTAACTGAATATAACTCCTGTATATAAAGGGTGTATCTCACAATGACATCTGCAGCAAAGGCTGCCAAATTTTTATTTTTTTGCCCAAACGGGTGTTTGTTTAATAACTGAATATGACAGCAGTATATATATATATATAACAAAATAATTTTATTTTCCCCAAACGGGTGTTTGTTTAATAACTGAATATGACAGCAGTATATAACCCTGGAATTTTAAACGTCTTGATGCTGCAAGGGCATTGTGTATTTTGCCCAAAAAAGGGTGTTTTATTAATAGAAGAATATAACCCCTGTATAAAAATGGTGTATCTCACATGCCCTGACTGTCACGGAACCATGAACCAGACGTACAACAAGGGATAAGTGAAAATAAGAAGGCTTTATTGAAAATAAAGCTGTAAAGCAAAAGTCCAAACGGATGGCGAAACCGAAGCAGAGTCTTTGCGAAGCCAGAGGTCAGGAACCAGAAGGGTAGTCAGACGAAGCCAGGATCAGGAACCAGCAGGGTAGTCAGACGAAGCCAGGATCAGGAACCAGCAGGGTAGTCGGACGAAACCAGGATCAGGAACCAGCAGGGTAGTTGGACGAAATCAGGATCAGGAACCAGAAGCAGCAGCAGTCTAGAAGCATGTGAACACAGGAGGACCAAGCAAGGAACTGAAGCCACAGACCTCCTATATATATGAGCTGGGCATCCAGCTCCTCCCAGTGGGAAGGAGGAGCCGCAGGGTGGGAGGCTACAAGAAACCCAGAAACCAAGATGGCCGCCAGCACATGTCAAACGAAGGAGAACAGCAAGAAGGTAAGACCATAACACTGACCCACACTAGGCTGCAATTAAAGATTTGTGCTCAAAATGGCTGTATTTCAATTAACTGAATATAACTCCTGTATATAAAGGGTGTATCTCACAATGGCATCTGCAGCAAAGGCTGCCAAATTTTTATTTTTTTGCCCAAACGGGTGTTTGTTTAATAACTGAATATGACAGCAGTATATAACCCTGGAATTTCAAACGTCTTGATACTGCAAGGGCGCAACAATTGTGTATTTTGCCCAAAAAAGGGTGTTTTATTAATAGAAGAATATAACCCCTGTATATACAGGGTGTATCTCACACGCCCTTGCCCACACAAGGCTGCAATTAAAGATTTGTGCACAAAATGGCTGAATTTCAAATAGCTGAATATAACCCCTGTATTTAAAGGGTGTATCCCATACGCCCTGACCCACACTAGGCCGCAATTAAAGATTTGTGCACAAAATGGCTGTATTTCAAATAACTGAATATAACCCCTGTATTTAAACGATGTATCTCATACGCCTTGAGCACACTAGGCCGCAATTAAAGATTTGTGCACAAAATGGCTGTATTTCAAATAACTGAATATAACCCCTGTATTTAAAGGGTGTATCTCATACGTCCTGACCCACACTAGGCCGCAATTAAAGATTTGCGCCCAAAATGGCTGTATTTCAAATACCTGAATAGAACCCCTGTATTTATAGGGTGTATCTCACACGCCCTGACCCACACTAGGTCGCAATAAAAGATCTGTGCCCAAAATGGCTGTATTTCAAATAACAGAATGTAACCCCTGTATATAAAGGGTATATCTCGCACGCCCTGATCCAGAATAGGCCCCAATTAAATTGGTTTGCCCAAAATGGGTGTATTTAAAATACCTGAATAGAACCCCTGTATAAAAAGGGTGTATCTCACATGCCCTGACCCACACTAGGCCGCAATTAAAGATTTGTGCTCAAAATGGCTGTATTTCAATTAACTGAAAATAACCCCTGTATATAAAGGGAGTATCTCACAATGACATCTACTACAAAGGCTGCCAAATAATTTTTTTGCCCAAACGGACATTGGTTTAATAACTGAATATGACAGCAGTATATAACCCTGGAATTTCAAACGTCTTGATGCTGCAAGAGCGGAACAATTGTGTATTTTGCCCAAAAAAGGGTGTTTTATTAATAGAAGAATATAACCCCTGTATAAAAAGGGTGTATCTCACATGCCCTGACCCACAGTAGGCCACAATTAAAGATTTGTGCTCAAAATGGCTGTATTTCAATTAACTGAATATAACCCCTGTATTTAAAGGGTGTATCTCATACGCCCTGACCCACACTAGGCCGCAATTAAAGATTTGTGCACAAAATGGCTGTATTTCAAATAACTGAATATAACCCCTGTATTTAAAGGATGTATCTTATATGCCCTGAACAACACTAGGCCGCAATTAAAGATTTGTGCACAAAATGGCTGTATTTCAAATAACTGAATATAACCCAAATATATAAAGGGTGTATCTCACAATGAAATCTGCAGCAAAGGCTGCCAATTTTTTTTTTTTTCCCCAAACGGGTGTTTGTTTAATAACTGAATATCACAGCAGTATATAACCCTGGAATTCCAAACGTCTTGATGCTGCAAGGGCGGAACAATTGTGTATTTTGCCCAAAAAAGGGTGTTTTATTAATAGAAGAATATAACCCCTGTATAAAAAGGGTGTATCTCACATGCCCTGACCCACACTAGGCCGCAATTAAAGATTTGTGCCCAAAATGGCTGTATTTCAAATAACAGAATGTAACCCCTGTATATAAAGGGTATATCTCACACGCCCTGATCCAGAATAGGCCTCAATAAAATTGGTTTGCCCAAAATGGCTGTATTTAAAATACCTCAATAGAACCCCTGTATATAAAGGGTGTATCTCACAATGACATGTGCAGCAAAGGCTACCAAATAAACTTTTTTAATAACTGAATATGACAGCAGTATATAACCCTTGAATTTCACACGTGCTAATGCTGCAAGGGCTGTAAAATTGTGTTTTTTGGCAAAAATGTGTGTTTTTTTAATAGAATATGAAAGCTGATATACAGCTTTCATATTCTATTAAAAAAACACACTTTTTTGCCAAACTTAAAGAGGACCTTTCATCAGAATCAAGTATGTAAACTGAATATACATACATGGAGAGCGGCGCCCAGGGACCCCCCTGCACTTACTATTATCCCCGGGCGCCGCTCCGTTCTCCGGTGATAGCCTCCGGTAAAGTCATAGTTAGGCTCCACCCATTTGAGCCTGCCGGCGTCTCTTTCTCCTATGCTGTAGCGCTGGCCAATCGCAGCGCTCAGCTCATAGCATTGCTAAGAGCTGAGCGCTGCGATTGGCCAGCGCTACAGCATAGGAGAAAGAGACGCCGGCAGGCTCAAATGGGTGGAGCCTAACTATGACTTTACCGGAGGCTATCACCGGAGAACGGAGCGGCGCCCGGGGATAATATTAAGTGCAGGGGGGTCCCTGGGCGCCGCTCTCCATGTATGTATATTCAGTTTACATACTTAATTCTGATGAAAGGTCCTCTTTAAACTTGAATTTCACACTTGCTGTAAAATAGTGGATTTTGGCAAAAAAAAAGTGTGTTTTTAAAAACCCAGAAAATTATGGCTGTATTTCTAGCTTAAATTGCACACTGACTAATCCAGATGTTGTATATTGCAAAAAAGTTTTAGTTTTTTTTACTAACAGAATATGAAAGCTGTATATAACGTTTGAATTTCACACGTCCAGATGCAGCTAGGGATGTAAAATAGTGTATTTTGCACAAAAAGGGTGTTTTAAGAAACCCAGAAAATTATGGCTGTATTTCTAGCTTAAATTGCACACTGACTAATCCTGCAAATGCACCAAATGTTGTATACACTGCGTGCAGAATTATTAGGCAAATGAGTATTTTGACCACATCATCCTCTTTATGCATGTTGTCTTACTCCAAGCTGTATAGGCTCGAAAGCCTACTACCAATTAAGCATATTAGGTGATGTGCATCTCTGTAATGAGAAGGGGTGTGGTCTAATGACATCAACACCCTATATTAGGTGTGCATAATTATTAGGCAACTTCCTTTCCTTTGGCAAAATGGGTCAAAAGAAGGACTTGACAGGCTCAGAAAAGTCAAAAATAGTGAGATATCTTGCAGAGGGATGCAGCACTCTTAAAATTGCAAAGCTTATGAAGCGTGATCATCAAACAATCAAGCGTTTCATTCAAAATAGTCAACAGGGTCGCAAGAAGCGTGTGGAAAAACCAAGGGGCAAAATAACTGCCCATGAACTGAGAAAAGTCAAGCGTGCAGCTGCCAAGATGCCACTTGCCACCAGTTTGGCCATATTTCAGAGCTGCAACATCACTGGAGTGCCCAAAAGCACAAGGTGTGCAATACTCAGAGACATGGCCAAGGTAAGAAAGGCTGAAAGATGACCACCACTGAACAAGACACACAAGCTGAAACGTCAAGACTGGGCCAAGAAATATCTCAAGATTGATTTTTCTAAGGTTTTATGGACTGATGAAATGAGAGTGAGTCTTGATGGGCCAGATGGATGGGCCCGTGGCTGGATTGGTAAAGGGCAGAGAGCTCCAGTCCGACTCAGACGCCAGCAAGGTGGAGGTGGAGTACTGGTTTGGGCTGGTATCATCAAAGATGAGCTTGTGGGGCCTTTTCGGGTTGAGGATGGAGTCAAGCTCAACTCCCAGTCCTACTGCCAGTTTCTGGAAGACACCTTCTTCAAGCAGTGGTACAGGAAGAAGTCTGCATCCTTCAAGAAAAACATGATTTTCATGCAGGACAATGCTCCATCACACGCGTTCAAGTACTCCACGGCGTGGCTGGCAAGAAAGGGTATAAAAGAAGAAAATCTAATGACATGGCCTCCTTGTTCACCTGATCTGAACCCCATTGAGAACCTGTGGTCCATCATCAAATGTGAGATTTACAAGGAGGGAAAACAGTACACCTCTCTGAACAGCGTCTGGGAGGCTGTGGTTGCTGCTGCACGCAATGTTGATGGTGAACAGATCAAAACACTGACATAATCCATGGATGGCAGGCTTTTGAGTGTCCTTGCAAAGAAAGGTGGCTATATTGGTCACTGATTTGTTTTTGTTTTGTTTTTGAATGTCAGAAATGTATATTTGTGAATGTTGAGATGTTATATTGGTTTCACTGGTAAAAATAAATAATTGAAATGGGTATATATTTGTTTTTTGTTAAGTTGCCTACTAATTATGCACAGTAATAGTCACCTGCACACACAGATATCCCCCTAAAATAGCTAAAACTAAAAACAAACTAAAAACTACTTCCAAAAATATTCAGCTTTGATATTAATGAGTTTTTTGGGTTCATTGAGAACATGGTTGTTGTTCAATAATAAAATTAATCCTCAAAAATACAACTTGCCTAATAATTCTGCACTCCCTGTATTTGCCAAAAAAGGGTGATTTTTTTACAAAAAGATTATTAGTGCAGTTTTCAAAGATTAGATTTCAATGTCACAAAAGCTCAGATGCAGTGCTGGTGCACTGAGCTTACATAAAATGTCAGTCACTGGGCTTAGGGCAGGGTAAAAAGATTGTGCCCTGCACTCACACAACTAAATGTATGTCGATCGCTGAGTTAGATTCATGTTCTGAACCAAAGATTCTCTCCTATTCTCTCCCTAAAATCACCAGCAGCATCCTCTCCCTACAGTAATAACAGCAGAGTGACGTGCAGTGCTACGTGACTCAAGTTTATATAGAGCCTGGGTCACATGCTGCACTGGCCAATCACAGCCATGCCATTAGTAGGCATGGCTGTAATGGCTTCTAAGGGCACAGAGTTAAACGCTTGTTGATTGGCTGCTCTGCAGCCTTTCAAAAAGCGCCATGAAAGCGCCGAACACCGAACTTTTACTGAAATGTTGGGGTTTGGGGTCCAAAAATACTAAAGTTCGGTACGAACCCGAACTTTACAGTTTGGGTTCTCTCAACCCTACTTATTAATACACCAGAAAAATGTCTTTAAAGAAATGCACATTCACCGCTGAACGCCTAATAAGACGTATTTTTTTTTCTTATTACTACACCACAAAAATGTTTAGAAAACAATGTACGTTCACCACTGAATGGCTAATAAGATGTACTATGTTTTCTCATTAATACACCACAAAAATTTCTATAAAGAAATGCACATTCACCATAAAACGGCTAATAAGACGTAGGGTTTTTTCTTATTAAAACACCACAAAAATGTCTATAAAACAATGTACGTTCACTGCTGAATGGCTAAAAAGACGTACTATTTTTTCTCATTAATACACCAGAAAAATGTCTATAAAGAAATGCACATTCACCGCTAGTGATGGCCTTGCAATTCGCCCAGCGGTCAGTTCGCAATGAACTTTGATACTTCGCGATTCGCTGAATATGCGAACATATGGCGATATTCGCACCCGCCATATTCTTTTACATTGTGAATAACTTTAACCCATGACACATCCATCAGGTGGTACAGGACAGCCAATTGAAAAGTTTCAGCACATGGACATACCCCCTACCTTTACAGTTGCAAGAAAAAGTATGTGAACCCTTTGGAATGATATGGATTTCTGCACAAATTGATCATAAAATGTGATCTGATCTTCATGTAAGTCACAACAATAGACAATCACAGTCTGCTTAAACTAATAACACACAAAGAATTAAATGTTACCATGTTTTTATTGAACACACCATGTAAACATTCACAGTGCAGGTGGAAAAAGTATGTGAACCCTTGGATTTAATAACTGGTTGAACCTCCTTTGGCAGCAATAAATTCAACCAATCGTTTTCTGTAGTTGCAGATCAGACGTGCACAATGGTCAGGAGTAATTCTTGACCATTCCTCTTTACAGAACTGTTTCAGTTCAGAAATATTCTTGGGATGTCTGGTGTGAATCACTTTCTTGAGGTCTTGCCACAGCATCTCAATCGGGTTGAGGTCAGGACTCTGATTGGGCCACTCCAGAAGGCATATTTTCTTCTTTTTAAGACATTCTGTTGTTGATTTACTTCTATGCTTTGGGTCATTGTCATTTTGCAACACCCATCTTCTGTTGAGCTTCAGCTGGTGGACAGATGGCCTTAAGTTCTCCTGCAAAATGTCTTGATAAACTTGGGAATTCATTTTTCCTTTGATTATAGCAATCTGTCCAGGCCCTGAGGCAGCAAAGCAGCCCCAAACCATGATGCCCCCACCACCATACTTCACAGTTGGGATGAGGTTTTAATATTGGTGTGCTGTGCCTCTTTTTCTCCACACATAGTGTTGTGTGTTTCTTCCAAACAACTCAACTTTGGTTTCATCTGTCCACAGAATATTTTGCCAGTACTGCTGTGGAACACCCAGGTGCTCTTGTACAAACTGTAAACGTGCAGCAATGTTTTTTTTGGACAGCAGTGGCTTTCTCTGTGGTATCCTCCCATGAAATCCATTCTTGTTTAGTGTTTTACGTATAGTAGATTCGCTAACAGGGATATTGTAAGTCTTTAGCTGACACTCTAGGATTCTTCTTCACCTCATTGAGCAGTCTGTGCTGTGCTCTTGCAGTCATCTTTACAGGACGGCCCCTCCTAGGGAGAGTAGCAGCAGTGCTGAACTTTCTCCATTTATAGACAATTTGTCTTACCGTGGACTGATGAACAGCAAGGCTTTTGGAGATACTGTTATAACCCTTTCCAGCTTTATGCAAGTTAACAATTCTTAATCGTAGGTCTTCTGAGGGCTCTTTTGTGCGAGGCATCATTCACATCAGGCAATGCTTCTTGTGAAAAGCAAACCCAGAACTGGTGTGTGTTTTTTATAGGGCAGGACAGCTATAACCAACACCTCCAATCTCATCTCATTTATTGGACTCCAGTTGGCTGACACCTCACTCCAATTAGCTCTTGGAGATGTCATTAGTCTAGGGGTTCACATACTTTTTCCACCTGCACTGTGAATGTTTACATAGTGTGTTCAATAAAATCATGGTAACATTTAATTCTTTGTGTGTTATTAGTTTAAGCAGACTGTGATTGTCTATTGTTTTCACTTAGATGAATAACAGATCACATTTTATGACCAATTTGTGCAGAAATCCATATAATTCCAAAGGATTCACATACTTTTTCTTGCAACTGTATAAATAGACCCTATCTGGCCACCATTTTACATTCAGTCTTTTGTCAGTGTAGGGAAAGGTTGCTGTGTGGAGCAGGGACAAACTGTTAGGGACAAAAACACTATCAAATAGGTCCACAAAAGTCCTTTTAAGGACTGGTATAGTTGTACTATTGATAGGTGTGCAGTACAGACGGGTGTAATACACTTATAATATACTTTCTAACATAGAAAGCATATTATAGTGGATTTGTATTGTGCAGCAGTGGTGAGCGGTTCTGCAGCGATACTGCAGCTACACAGAGTGATAAACGCAATTAAAAAAAATAATTATAACTAGTGTGATATACCAGTCTCCCCACAAAAGAACTGATAGAAGCTGGGTGTTATATACCAATAATATACTTTCTATATAGTGCATTTGGGTACAGCAGCATTTGTTTGCGGTTTTGCTGCGTTCCCTCTGCTACACACAGTGACAAACAGTATTGGAAAAAATAATTATAACTGGTGTGATATACCAGTCGCCCCCCAAAAAAACTGATAGAAGCGGGGTGTCATATACCAATAATATACTTTCTATATAGTGCATTTGGGTAGTGCAGTATTTGTTTGTGGTTTTGCTGCGTTCCCTCTGCTACACACAGTGACAAACGGTATTGGAAAAAATAATTATAACTGGTGTGCGCATGCGTGTACGCGAAAATGATATTGCCGATATTTCGCATTGAAAACAATAATGATTGGAGATCTCAAATTTGAATAATACATCTGGTATGTCACTGTCCATGTTGTGGGACTATATGTGCACTTCTAGTAATTATTTCTTGGCTGCAAATATGAGCTGAAAGTTTTTAAGGTTCGCTTGCCATTAAAATCAATAGGATCCGCCGCGAACTTGCGGTTTGCGAACATTTGATTGCGTTCGCGAACCGTCCCGGCAGATGTTCGTCCATCACTATTCACCACAAAACGACTAATAAGACGTACGTATAGTTCTTATTAATACACCATGTAAATGGATGTATCACACAGCACTTGCACCCCAATAGCAAGCAAGGTTTGCTGTGTTGTGCATTTTCATACGTATACAATATTATCTAATGACATTATAATCAAAATTAATGCTCATCTCATTGCCTTTAAGAATAAAATCAGCCTGAACCAAAGTTCTATTATGTGGCTGAAGAAGCCAAGATGAGTTCATGGCAAGTTCAGTTTATATAAAAATAATTGTGAGCATAAAACGGACATTGTATTTAAAAGTTATTACTAAAGATATGGGATTATCTGTAAGGAGTAAGCCAACTTCCTAAGACATGTCTGTCCGGAGGGAACAAGGTTATTTCATGGAAAGCAATGACGTGATAAGGATTCATATCCTTGAAGCACACCTGCTGTATGAGGTTCAATTTATATATTCATCATTATATTATATATATATATCTCTGTATGGTATATTTAGTTTACAACATATGTTAATCAATAATTCATATAATGCGTTGTCTATGTGTAACAATGTATCGATTTATATATATGTTATACCATGTATTCATCATTTAGAAGGTATTGTAGAAGGTACAGAAACATTGAAGTAAGTTTATGTTAATTGGATTTATGAGAAGAGTAAATGTTATTTCAAAACAATAGTTATTCATGGATGTAGATAAGTGAAATGTACAAATTCCGATGCCAAGCATCAAAGCCGTTATATAAAATTTCCATCAAGTCAACCTATATTTCAAAAAGATAGGAGAAGACAGCCAACTCCAACAAGTCCAGGATATAGGTAATTAAAAGTGTCAGGAAAAGACCTTCCTCAATGATGTATGTTAAAAGGTCAAGGAGGTCATATTGAACATATTATTAGATATTTAGTTTTAATGCTTAAAAGTTGTGATGTTCATCTGCAGTACCGCAGTGCCATCTGGAGGCAGATGGACAATATTATATTATTTCATTATTTGTTCTATACCATATTAGGAGTTAATATGAGTTCATGATGTTATTAGCATGCGAATACACCCACCTTACCTGATTGGGAATCCCTAATCTAAAGGGGATGATTCTTAGATAAGGGGGGGAATAATTACTTGTGTGCGGAGCAGCAAGGAAAAGCCAGAGGGAGCCATATAGATCCATATATCCATAGATCCATTGATCTATCCATCCATCCAATCAAAAATAAAACTGTACCAGAAGAAACTTGGATTATTTTTTGGGATTACTAGGAAAGTTCTTCAGAACTGGTCCCATCTAAACTTTGTCTACCTTTGACCCGGTAACGTATATTTTGTTTACTACTCGTGATATTAATAAGATATTTCTCTCGGTATATAGCCAAGAGTTCCCATACTGTGGGAATATATAGTGTTAGGCGCCTCCATAATGCTGATTATTCCCTTAGCAAAGATGCATATTGTTAATGGAAGATCTGACATTATTTGAAAAGAGGACTAAACCCTTGGAAAGTCATCTTCCATAGTCTGATTGCCGAGCTGAATATTTTATCATATTAATATCATATATTTTTGTTTGGTCATAGGAAAACAGAGTCAAGGGGTAACAGTTATTTTCCTGTATATCCGTGTTTTATTGCTATAGCCTGTTTGATAAACAGAAGATCCTAAGTTTCTCTTGGTATATGAGTCTGTTTGTTAAAAGTATGACACTGGTTGTCATAAATCACTAAATCATACTGTGCTGATCAGATAGGGGTGTGTTAACACGACCGTGTGGTACATTTTGGGCAATATTTTGTAACTTCATCATTTGTTTTGCAATTGTATTGATTTTATATTCTTTGTTTTTATAATAAACGATTATATATTTTTGCATATACAATTGTCCCTTTGTTTCACTGCTTGCACAAATCAAATTAAGATACCCGATAAAAAGAACTTAAAGGCGATTATGTCCGCCTGAAGGATAATATCATTTTGTAGTTTTTTTTATCCTCTCTTTTATATGAAGATTCTTTTTATATAGAAGATATATGACAGATGGAATTACTGAGCTATCATATAGTGCAAACCTAAAAGCAGCAGTATAACAGCAATTTGAATCCCCAATTAGTGCAGCAAGGTGTAATAGAAACGCTCCTATTACCCAGGCTGTACACTCCCCTATTGGACCCTGTTCTCCTTTTATAATTTAGATTATGCCTCCCTATCCTTTCCCTACACTTTGAATGATCTTTCCCTGAACTTGTAAATCTTTTTTTTCAGCACAATAAAGTCTTTCCTAATACTGTCCCTAGCACCTGCCACATCTCTCCCTGCACTAAGTACACTGGAAAATGGCTGAATCCAAGATCACTGAGGCTATTTATAGGGCTGTGACATCACAGGGGCTGGCTGGCTGCTGGCCTAACACATGCCGCAGCCATTTTAGGAAAAAATGTGATTCGTTACCACGTACCGTGAGATAATTCAACTTTAGTGCAAATCGAATTTTCCTGATATTCAGATTGAATTCCTTTTTGTCAACTTCAATTTACTCATCTCTACTGAGGATCTTGAGCAGAAGCAGTTTATTATCACTTCTGCCTTCTCTTATGTTTGGTGCATAGTGCTCAAGGAGAACTATGCAGTGAATAAAGAAAGTGGTTATGCTGTTTCCTCTGTTGGACCCAACAATCATGTGATCGATGGCGTTCTCATGGGCAGAGCAAAGCTACAGAGTCTTAGCAGATTGTGATCAGCTCTGCTTGTGTAGAATGCTACCACAGGGAGCTGGTTTCCCCTGTACCTGGGGCTCCTTTGGCTTCCTCAGTTACAATGGAAAAGTAAAAAAAAAAAAAAAAAAAAAACTTAATCAAATTCCCAAGGTCTCAAATATAAAAACATTGCAAAAATTATTTTGACAGTACAACATATAGTAATGTTAGGACTGTTAAACCACCACATGTGCTAAATCACAAAAAGTCTCTGATCAAAAGAAGACCTGCCACCACTACATGCAGTGCAATCTGCTGGCAGCGTATTATAGAGCAGGAGGAGCTAAGCAGACTGATGTATATTTTTGTGGGAAAAGTAAAGGGCCTATCCGCATCTGTTCCATGTTTTTTGGGATCAGATGTAGACCCATTCATTTCTATTCGACCACAAAATCTATGGATAGCACACTGTGTGCTATCCGCTTCCGTATATCCGTTCCGTATGTCTGCATAAAAGATAGAACATGTCCTATACTTGTCTGCAAAATGCGGTCCGTGGCCCCTAACTAAGTCTATGGTACCGCAAAAATGCGGATTGCACATGGAATGTGTTCCGCATGCAATCCATATTTTGTGGATCTGCGCCCACAAACTTTAATGCTCTGTCAGGTCACCTTTGAATCTTTATTAAAACGATACCTCTTTGTTTTCTTGTGGACATGCAAAATACGGAAGACATAAGGAAACATACATTCCATCTTTTGCGTAAGATTTTGCTGATCCAGATATTTGCGGACCACAAATAACATACAGCCATGTATGCAAACATACAGTAGCTGTCAGTCACTTATGAAGATGGCCCCCATGAACAATGAAATCAGAAATAGCAGAGATTTTAATGTACAAATTGCAAGTTTTACAGAATCTGTTCCCACTAAACTACATACCGTATTTTTCTCCCTATAAGATGCACTTCTCCCCCCCAAAATGGGGGGGGAATGTCAGTGCGTCTTATGGGGTGAATACTAATGAGCACTTTCATTATTGAAGCGCTAATTAGTACCAGAGGACTGGGCTCTGTACTCACAGCTTCCTAGTCCTCTGCCGGAAGCTGTGACTTCATGCTGTGTGCGTTGGGTCACAGCACAGAGCGCGGCAGGAAGAAGAAAAGAGATGGATCCTAGGAGTGGCGGCATCTGAAGCAGGAGAGGTAAATAGATTTTTTTAATTTTATTTGCTCGGAGTCATGGGGGCTGATCTGAGGCATTGGGGGGCTGATCTGAGGCATGGGGGTCTCATCTGAGGTCTGAATGGGGGATCTTATTTATATTGGGAGCTCTTATCTGAAGTCTGATTGGGGGACATTCACATTGGGATCTGAGCTGAGGTCTGATTGTGGGTCTGATCTGAGGCCTTATTGGGGTCTGATTAACATTGGGGGTCTGATTGGTGGTCTGATCTGAGGTCTAATAAAAATATTGTTTTCTTATTCTCCTCCTCTAAAACCTAGGAGCGTCTTATGGGCAGGTGTGTCTTATAGTGTGAAAAATGCGGTATATATCAACCTGCTCAGCTCCTCTGCTCTATAAACTGTTGCCTGCAGATTGGATTGCATTTTGTGGTGACAGAATCCCTTTAAGGCCTTTTCAGGTCTTGTCATTAAGGGGTTAATAATATCCCTAATAATTAATTCCCAATCTGTCAAGCAGCCTTGTATCCTCTATAATCACGTCCATCATAGTACACAAGAGTCACTCACATAAATGTGGGAATTTTGCAACAAGAAAAAAGCATAATGTTACAGTTTTGCGGATCTGTTAATTAGCCTTATTGTGAACAGATTTTATATCATGCTTTGATGGACTGTTCGCGTTTTATTTTTAGGTGTTGTTTCTATGACAGAGGAACACAAAATTACATCCAAACTGAAGCAACGAGATGATCAGTGAAACATTCAAAACTTGGATGAGCAGATTGCAATTTGATGAGGTGTAAATGCAGGAGTAATGAAAAAAGAAGCACTTTGAGTTTTTATGACCCATGCTGAATAATTATCTTGTCATAGCTTGTAGTACCATTTAAAGGACATTAATACTTATTTTAATTTTAAAAGATTATCATTAAAGGAAATGAAATGTGCAATTTTAACAATAAAGGCTTTAAGATTTCTTTTTTTTTTTTTTATTACAAATAAATGTGAATGATCTTTACAAAAATGTCAGGGGAATGTATCATATTTTATTTTTTTATTGGAAGCCAAACTTTCAAACCTTTCATTACAGGAATTACAGTTGTACAAAATCCCAATGGCTCAGCAGCTATGAAAAATGGTGTTAAAACAGGTGTATGTATTATAATGGCATTAAGGGGATAATAATTTATATTTTACTATCCTAATTGGCTACATACCATAGACCAAACATAATTTTGTATTTACAATTAAAATGCAACAAAAAAATACTGTGCTATGACTATCATACTTTGAGGTGTAGGGATCTCTGAGGAAGCTATCTCAGCGGCAAAACATGTCAGGTCAACTGTTTTCAGAATTCATCAAAAATATGACACGGAATAGGAGATAACTAGGGGTTAATAATTGGCAGGTGAGTGGGGAGTGCTTGAGCTCATGAATAACCATGACTCTTTTCAGGTAACCATGACCATTATCTAGGCCAGGGCTCTGATGATTACAATTAGTGTTAAACGAATCGAAATATCAGAGGTGGACTTCGAATTTCAGGAAAAATTCTATTTACCACAAAGCCAAATGTCCTCGGACTTCGTGGTAACAAATCAATTTTTCCTAAAATGGTTGCTGAAAGTTAAAAAAATTATACTCACTTCACCACTTGGTCTCGAAGAGGCCATCCACTCCCATCTTGATTGAAGAAAACCTGCCAATGTACCTGTGATGACATTATTGATGACGTCACCGTGTGCACCCAGCGTGATCACATGGTGATCATCGCGCTCTCCGCAGGTCCTTTGGTGGTTTTTCTTTAATCAAGACAGGAGCAGACGGCCTCTCCGTGAATAAGTGGATGAGGTGAGTATAATTTTTTTAACCCCTGATTAACCCCTGAAGGGCTTTATGTGGGTCACAGATGCCGCGATCATTGTTGAATTCGGCATCTGAGGGATTAAATGATGGGGGCAGCGCAATAGTGATTCACGACAAAGTAATTCATAACAAATCAAATTTCTTGTCGAAGTTCGGCAAAGCATCCAAATAGAATTTTTCAAAACTTTGCTCATCTAATTATAATGCAGGTTCTCACTTAATTTTAGTCCATGATCATGAGTAACTGAAAGCTGATATCAGCTACTTTATGAGGGCAGCATAAAGATCATGAGAGATTCCCTTTAACTTTATTAGACTATCATACTATAGCTCTAGTCTTACTCCTCTTTAACTCTTTCACTCATTATCACATACATGTACATGATAATGTGTAAGGGGCTGCATGGGGCAGGCTGCTGTTTTGAGTCCACTTCATACATGGTGTATCATACAGCTGGCACCCGGCCTCCATGACAGAGACTCACAATGATGCCGAAGCCAGTCATTCAACCCCTCAGATGCCATGGTTAATAGTGATTGTGGCATCAATGGAGTTAGGCAGTGGGAGGGTGATCCCCCTGCCTTCTGATTGGAGCCCTCTCCAATCAGGGTTTCAAAAGTAAAAATTATTTTTTTTTTTTTAAATATTTTTCCTGCACAGTGTACACTGTAATAGTAAAAAAAAAAAAAACACACAATTTGCCATTTTTAGTCACATTGTCCACCCAAATTTTTTTATAACAGTGATTAAAAATTGGCATGTACCCCAAAAATGGTACCAATAAAAACTACGGTACAATCCACAAAATTTAAGCCCCCATACAGCTCTGTGGATGGAAATTTCAAAAAGTTATGGGTGTCAGAAGAATGGGGATGCAAAGAAAACTTTTACTTTTTCAAAACTATTTTTTTAAAGTACTAAAACAAAATAAAAACTTGACAAATCTGCCATTGCTGTACTCATATTGACCCAAAGAATATGGATGTCATGCCAATTCTAGCACACAGTGAATGCCATAATATCAAAACCCAACAAACTTTGTAGGAATCGTTAATTTCTAACGATAATTTGTTTTCCCTTAGTCCTAACAGCAGCACAGATGGGGTTAACTGCCCCTGTGGACTGGTAGGACCGGCGGAATTTTAATGAGCCCAAGAACCAATAAACGATCTTCAGCTCCCTGAAAGGGAGGAGATCACCCCCCAGCCCACCGTGTTTTTAACAAGCATAATGTATTTAGGGTGGGATATTTGTGTGCTGCTGTTAGGACTAAGGGAAAACAAATTATCGTTAGAAATTAACGATTCCCTTACGTCCTCAACAGCAGCACAGATGGGGAGATAGCAAGAAGAATCCCCTAGGGAGGGTCCTCATGCCTGGCAGAACTAAGAACAGTCTGCCCAAAAGCCGAAAACTCTGCCATCCTAGCATCTATCCTATAATGGGAGATGAAGGTTGACTCAGAGCTCCAGGAGGCCGCCTTACAGATCAACTCTAAGGGGAGGAGTCTTCTCTCCGCAACCGAGGTGGAGACCGCCCTAGTAGAATGGGCTCTCACAAACTCAGGAGGATATAAGGATTGGGAGACGAAAGCTTCCATAATGGCCTCCTTGATCCAGCGACTAATGGTGGCTTTAGACGCTTTACGGCCTTTAGACTTACCGGCAAACAGGATAAGAAGATTCTCATCTATCCTGAACTCACTAGATCTATCCACATAGATCTGGAGGCATCTTGAAATATCCAGCGGGTCTCTAGCTGGAGTATCAGAGGAGGAGGCTGTAAACAAAACTGGTAAAGATATTACCTGATTGATGTTCTGGAAAGTAGGCACCTTAGGCCTGAAGTAAGGTAAAAACTTCAGGAGTACTCTATCCTGTAGAAAAATAATGTACAGGTGAATTGCAGAGAAAGCCTGCAATTCAGAAACTCTTTTGGCTGAAGCTATAGCCAGAAGAAAGACCATCTTTAAAGTCAAAAATTTTAAATTTACCTCCTCCAAGGGCTCGAAGGGGGGAGATGCTAGCCCCCTGAGCACTACTGAAAGATCCCACTGGGGGATAGGTTTCAGTATAGTAGGCTTTAGTCTTTCAGCTCCCTTCAGGAAGCGTTTGATGAGTGGGTCCCGAGAATGTGGCCTGTTGAGACAGGCCGAGATGGCATAAACCTGTACCTTCAAGGTAGCTGGAGATAGGCCTCTATCTAATCCATCCTGAAGAAATTGAAGTATCGCAGGAAGGGGCAGATCTGCAGACGCCACCTGTCTGGAATCACACCATGCCTCGAAGATTCTCATGATCCTGGAGTAGGCCTTCTTTGTAGACTCTGCTCGGGAATGCGACAAAGTTCTCAGGACCGACTCGGAAAGCCCTTCTATGTTGGGAAGGGACTGATCAACCTCCAGGCTGTCAGGTTGAACCTGTGCAGATCTAGGCAGAGGTGAGTGTCCCACGACACCAGGGTCTGCTCTGGGGGGAGTCTCCAGTATTGTCCCCGACTCATCTGAATGAGCTGGGTAAACCAGGATCTTCTGGGCCAAAACGGTATGATGGCTATTACCGAGGCCTGATCCTGACGGATTTTCATCAATACCCTCGGTATCATGGAAAAGGGAGGGAAGATGTAAGCCAGCCTGAACCTCCACGGTATTGACAGAGCATCTATCGCCTGGGGGTTGTCTTCCCTGTAGAGGGAACAGAACCTCATCACCTTGGCATTGAACCTGGTTGCCATGAGATCCACTTCTGGCATACCCCATCTGTGAACTAGCTGCCTGAAGATCTCCAGATGCAGAGACCACTCCATGGTCGGTAATCCTCGACTTAAGCGGTCCGCTATCATATTGAGGGAGCCTCGAATATGAACGGCAGATAGATGGGAAAGGTTCAGCTCTGCCCACCGAAGAATTACCCCGATCTCTGACAGAAGGGGCAATGATCTTGTGCCTCCCTGTTTGTTTATATACACCCTGTACAGAATTATTAGGCAAATGAGTATTTTGACCACATCATCCTCTTTATGCATGTTGTCTTACTCCAAGCTGTATAGGCTCGAAAGCCTACTACCAATTAAGCATATTAGGTGATGTGCATCTCTGTAATGAGAAGGGGTGTGGTCTAATGACATCAACACCCTATATCAGGTGTACATAATTATTAGGCAACTTCCTTTCCTTTGGCAAAATGGGTCAAAAGAAGGACTTGACAGGCTCAGAAAAGTCAAAAATAGTGAGATATCTTGCAGAGGGATGCAGCACTCTTAAAATTGCAAAGCTTCTGAAGCGTGATCATCGAACAATGAAGCGTTTCATTCAAAATAGTCAACAGGGTCGCAAGAAGCTTGTGGAAAAACCAAGGCGCAAAATAACTGCCCATGAACTGAGAAAAGTCAAGCGTGCAGCTGCCAAGATGCCACTTGCCACCAGTTTGGCCATATTTCAGAGCTGCAACATCACTGGAGTGCCCAAAAGCACAAGGTGTGCAATACTCAGAGACATGGCCAAGGTAAGAAAGGCTGAAAGATGACCACCACTGAACAAGACACACAAGCTGAAACGTCAAGACTGGGCCAAGAAATATCTCAAGACTGATTTTTCTAAGGTTTTATGGACTGATGAAATGAGAGTGAGTCTTGATGGGCCAGATGGATGGGCCCGTGGCTGGATTGGTAAAGGGCAGAGAGCTCCAGTCCGACTCAGACGCCAGCAAGGTGGAGGTGGAGTACTGGTTTGGGCTGGTATCATCAAAGATGAGCTTGTGGGGCCTTTTCGGGTTGAGGATGGAGTCAAGCTCAACTCCCAGTCCTACTGCCAGTTTCTGGAAGACACCTTCTTCAAGCAGTGGTACAGGAAGAAGTCTGCATCCTTCAAGAAAAACATGATTTTCATGCAGGACAATGCTCCATCACACGCGTCCAAGTACTCCACAGCGTGGCTGGCAAGAAAGGGTATAAAAGAAGAAAATCTAATGACATGGCCTCCTTGTTCACCTGATCTGAACCCCATTGAGAACCTGTGGTCCATCATCAAATGTGAGATTTACAAGGAGGGAAAACAGTACACCTCTCTGAACAGTGTCTGGGAGGCTGTGGTTGCTGCTGCACGCAACGTTGATGGTGAACAGATCAAAACACTGACAGAATCCATGGATGGCAGGCTTTTGAGTGTCCTTGCAAAGAAAGGTGGCTATATTGGTCACTGATTTGTTTTTGTTTTGTTTTTGAATGTCAGAAATGTATATTTGTGAATGTTGAGATGTTATATTGGTTTCACTGGTAAAAATAAATAATTGAAATGGGTATATATTTGTTTTTTGTTAAGTTGCGTAATAATTATGCACAGTAATAGTCACCTGCACACACAGATATCCCCCTAAAATAGCTAAAACTAAAATCAAACTAAAAACTACTTCCAAAAATATTCAGCTTTGATATTAATGAGTTTTTTGGGTTCATTGAGAACATGGTTGTTGTTCAATAATAAAATTAATCCTCAAAAATACAACTTTCCTAATAATTCTGCACTCCCTGTAGAGAACTGCAGTCATATTGTCTGACTGGACTTTCACTGCTTTGCCCCGGATCTGAGGCGCAAAGTGAAGGAGGGCTAGCCGGATAGCTCGCATCTCGCGAAGATTGGAGGAAAGATGCCGCTCCAGAGGAGACCAAGATCCCTGAATTGGGGATCCGTCCAGGTGAGCGCCCCAGCCTACAAGGGACGCGTCTGTAGTCAATATGACCCAAGCTGGTTGGGCCATAGACTTCCCTGCTGGTAGCTGAAACCACCATCTGAGGGAATTTCGGGTTTGACCGGACAGGGAGCACAGGGAATCTAGCCCCGCAGGGCTGCCGTTCCATAGGTGTAAGACCTCCGACTGAAGAGGACGGAGGTGCCATAGCGCCCAAGGGACCGCATCCGCAGCCGCTGACATGAGCCCCAGCATCTTCATGAGAGTCCGGATAGAGACTCGACGTGGGACATAAAGGACCTTTGCCAGGTCCTGAATCCGCGCTCTCCTTTCTGGAGTCAACCGGAGGGACATCTCCACAGAGTCGACCACGAATCCTAAGTAATGGATTGAAGTCGATGGGCTCACATTCGACTTCTGCCAGTTGATAATCCAGCCTAGGCGGAAGAGAAAAGATATTGCGACCTGAAGATGGTGGGTAAGGATCGGAACTGAAGAGGCTATGAAAAGCCAATCGTCCAGATAAGGAATAATAGTCAGTCCTTGGAGTCTCAAAGCTGCCACCACCGGAACCACCACCTTGGTGAAGATAAGGGGGGCAGAAGAGATTCCGAAGGGAAGCACGGCGAACTGAAAGTGCCTGCAAACCCCTGAAATCTGGACCGCGATCCTGAGGAGTTTCCGGGAAGCGGAATGGATCGGAATGTGAAGGTACGCATCCTTGAGGTCCAGAGTAGCCATGACGTCCCCAGGATTGAGGATATGGCTGACTGACCTTATGGTTTCCATGCGAAACCTTGTTTTCCTTATAAATCGATTGAGGAATCTCAAATCGATGATCATCCGGAGATCTCCTGTCTTCTTGGGAACCAAGAACACTGGTGAATAAATCCCTAGGCCCCTCTCCCCTGCCGGTACCTCCTCTAGGGCTCCCTTGGAAATATAGTCCTGAATGTAAGATTCTAGGACCACCTGTTTGGCAGACCCGAAGTTTCGTGTGGCGATGAATCTCTCTGGGGGGAGAGGGATAAGATCTACCCGGTACCCGGCGGAAACTATGTCCTGGACCC
Organism: Bufo bufo; assembly: GCF_905171765.1. Classification (NCBI taxonomy): domain Eukaryota; kingdom Metazoa; phylum Chordata; class Amphibia; order Anura; family Bufonidae; genus Bufo; species Bufo bufo. The sequence goes on from NC_053392.1 coordinate 390,575,195, forward strand.
AGGGGTCTGCAATCAACCGGCTCCAAGAGTCTTTGAAATGGGTAAGACGGCCCCCCACGGGAATCTGGGGGAGGGGTACGGGAAAATCTAGAGGAGACACTGCAGGGGCAGCAGGGCTTATCCAAGAGCCTCGAGGAGGCCCATAGTCAGGAGGGTTTTGCCTCCCTGGTGGGTTTGCGGGGGCGTCTCGGATATTTACGAGACGGCCCCCCCCAATCTCTGCGCCTAGACTGCTGCCCAGGACGACCTCCGCCCTTCTTTTCCTGTCTGGGGCGTCCCCGAAAGGGCTGCTGGGGGAGGCTCTTCCCTTTTTTATCGGAGAGCCCCTCCATTATTTTGTCCAATTCGGACCCGAATAACCTATCTGGTTCGAAGGGGAGCCCACAAAGGTTAAACTTGGATGCGTCATCCGCGATCCCCGGTTTCAGCCAGAGTGGTCTGCGAGCAGCTGAAACTAGGGCCATAGTTTTGGCGGCCAGCTTCAGCTGCATCTGGGAGGAATCAACTAAAAAGTCCATAGCCAGGTTGGCTGACTTGAAGGCTGCCAGGATGTCGTCTCTTGATACGCTCTGGTCCACATCCGTCTGGATTTGATTAAGCCTAGAGCGTAGATAGGTGGCTACCTCAGTGGCCGCAATGGAAGTAGATGCGGAGGCAGCGGCCGCCGCGTAACCCCTCCTAAAGGTGCACTCTGCCCTCCGGTCTAGAGGGTCCTGCAGGCTAGACCCATCGTCTGCAGGGACTAGAGTGCGCCGGGACAACTTGGCTATAGCCATGTCCACCTTGGGAACGGAACCCCACGATTCCACCAAGGGTTTAGCCATCGGGTACATGAGTCTGAATTTTCTGGTAAGCACTGGACCCTTCTCAGGCTTTTTCCACTCTGTGCGCATCACAGAGAGGAGGGTCTCATCCGCTCTAAAGACACGCTGTGTCCGACCGGCGGGATCGGAGGACTCCCCCATGTCAACATCCTGGTCCCCCGACCTGATGGACTTGAGTAACTTCTGCGTCTTTTCTGGAGGGAAAAAGCAAGAAGTAGATTCTTCTTCCTCAGAAGAAGAAGACCCCACTGAACAGGGGGTAGGTCTTTCGACCGATGCGACCACCTCCATGGGAGTCTGAGAGGGACCTGGTAGCCTCTCATTAAGCAGCTGAACTACTCCCTTGATGGAATCATCCACGTATGTCTTGGTCCATTGGAACATCTCCTGCAACGTGGGTTCCGTGGATGCCGTGCGACAACTCTCACATCTGGAGTAAGGACAGCTGTCATCTAGGGGTGTGTTACATTCGTAACATGCCAAATGCTTCCTCTTGGCCCCAGCCTTCCGCTGATCCTGCTCCTTAGGGGAAGCCATAGTCTGTCATGGAAGAAACAAAACAGGTCATAACACCTACAATATCAGGAGGTGGAGAAAACCAGACCTTAAGGGGGCCCACCAGCACTAGAAGAAATAAAGCTGAAAGAAGAGGAAGTACAAAACCCAAGCAAAGCAATACTGCAGGAATATCACAAAGCACAGGAGAGCTCTGGAGCTAACTTGTGAAAGCAACGCAACCAGAGCACTGACTGATGGGCTCTGGGCGCTTAAAAGGAGGAAGCCCCGCCCAATGGGCGGGTTCCTGAAACGAGATCAGCACCACTCCCTTTTTTTTTTTTTTCTCTTGTAGAAAAACTAGAGCCTATACTGGCTCTACCTATACGAAAATTGTCTCCCCAGACTAATCCTAAGTCCAGGATGTCCTTCTAGGGAGCCAGTTTAAAAGAAAGGTGAGTTTTATACATCAACGCAACGCTTCGGAAAACCGGAAGTGACGTAGCGCACCTAGGGCGCGTCACTTCCGGAAAATGGAGGCGCCCATAGCGTCGCACACATGCGGTAACGGAGGGACGGAGCACCGTCTATAGATGATAAGAGAAGAGGGGAGGGGACGCCCCCCTCCCCGACGGTACCCCAGACCGAAATCGCCATGATCAGGCCTAAAATAAAGGCACTGAGATCCATAGAAAGCGAGCTAAGCTTAAGGAGGGGAAAAGAACCCCTAAGCAATCTTCAGCTCCCAGAGAGGGAGCGACACGCCAGTCCACCTGTCCAGAGGACAGAAAAAAACACGGTGGGCTGGGGGGTGATCTCCTCCCTTTCAGGGAGCTGAAGATCGTTTATTGGTTCTTGGGCTCATTAAAATTCCGCCGGTCCTACCAGTCCACAGGGGCAGTTAACCCCATCTGTGCTGCTGTTGAGGACGTAAGGGAACTGTGAATGTTTTTCAATTCCATTCCAAAAATAATTTTTCCCCAATTTCCAGTAAAAGACATGGTAAATTGCTGCACTCTTCAACCAGCTGATTGGCGGGGTGCCTGGTGTTGGAACCCCATTGATCTGATACTGATGACCTATCCTGAGGATATGTCATTAATAGTGCTGAATGAAGTGAAGCAGTGAAGCATTCAAACTGGAATTCTGTCTGAAGTTTAGAAAAACTTTGATTTGCAACAAATCCACATTTTCTCGCGCCTTGTAGTAACAAATTAGGTTTTCCCATAATAGCAGATGCACATGTTACAAAGCAAAACTAAGTACATAGGAGATAAGCATGGGAAAGCAAGATCACCCATAATGTGTTTACTGTCAAATAACCTGCAGTAGATTGCAGGCAAGAACAGCAATAATATGCATATTGTCCCCCCACCTAACCAGTCAAACCCCATACCAGCAACAGCCCCTGTTTAAGGCTAGGTCTACACAATGACATTTGTCGCGCAACATTTTTTTTGCACCAATGTCATGCGAAATTTTTATAATGGCAGTCTATGGTGTCGCACTGCAACATGCAACATGCTGCGACTGCGACGATATAGTCGCAGAAAATCCATTCGAGATGGATTTTTCTGCGACTGTTGCGTCGCATTTGCAGCATGTTGCATGTTGCAGTGCGACACCATAGACTGCCAATATAAAATGCGCGACATTGGTGCAACTAAATGTCGTGTGACAAATGTTGCAGTGTAGTTGTGCCCTATCTTTCGTAGTGTAGACCTAGCCTAAAGGGGCATTAAATGTGCCACACAGCCATTACCAATGAAGACCGCTTTTCATTATTAAATGAAAGGCAGCTGTGGGCAAATTGGCCACGCTGTTCTTCACTGCATTATGACCGCAATCCACCCGTAAGGCTGGTTTCACACGGGCGTTGCGGGAAAAGGTGCGGGTGCGTTGCGGGAACATGCGCGATTTTTCCACGCGAGTGCAAAACATTGTAATGTGTTTTGCACGCGCGTGAGAAAAATCGGCATGTTTGGTACCCAAACCCGAACTTCTTCACAGAAGTTCGGGTTTGGGTTAGATGCTGTGTAGATTGTATTATTTTCCCTTATAACGTGGGTATAAGGGAAAATAATAGCATTCTTAATACAGAATGCATAGTACAATAGCGCTAGAGGGGTTAAAAAAAAATAAAAAAAATGTAACTCACCTTAATCCACTTGCTCGGACAGCCGGCTTCTCTTCTGTCTTCTTCTTTGCTGTGTACAGGAAAAGGACCTGTGGTGACGTCACTGTGCTCATCACATGGTCCAATCACATGATCTTTTACCATGGTGATGGATCATGTGATGGACCATGTAAATAATAATGATCGGGTCTCCATCCCGATGGTCTCCTAGCAACCGTGCGTGAAAATCGCACCGCATCTGCACTTGCTTGCGGATACTTGCAATTTTCACGCAGCCCCACTCACTTCTATGGGGCCTGCGTTGCGTGATAAACGCACAATATAGAGCATGCTGCGATTTTCACGCAATGCATAAGTGATGCGTGAAAATCACCGCTCATGTGCACAGCCCCATAGAAATGAATGAGTCCGGATTCAGTGCGGGTGCAATGCGTTCACCTCACGCATTGAACCCGCGCGGAAAACTCGCCCGTGTGAAAGAGGCCTAACATGGCAGCTCAGTGTTGCTGCACCCTAAGGCACAGTTGCCTAGGTATACCTAATTTACAGCGATTTGTGACAAATTTGTTTGAAACAAATCTAATTTGTTGGCTAACTTTAGTGAAGTTGATGAATCAAAATTTTTCAAAACTTAACTCATCTCCAGACACCAATATTAAAATCCTGGAAGCCCCCTTTAAATATTATTGGCTGACTAAAGTTTCCAAGAGATCTGAGTCCCTATTGTTATTGGGCTCCTATGTAATTCTATGAAATTCCCTTTGGTTCAAGATCAGCTGGCACTTTCTGAATAAATTTAGATCAGAACAGAATCTGATGTCTGCTAAAGGAACGTTATACAGTACTTAATCTGAATATTTTAATAGCAGACAAATCCTATACTATGTAGGCAGATAACATCATAGTATGCATCAAAAGGGGAATAGGTGCTCTTGACAAGAATATAGTTTTGCCTCTGTACAAGTCACTAGTTAGACCACACATGAAATATTGCATATAATTTTAAGTACCTCTTTGTAAGAACATATCGGGAATTGCAGTAGAAAGACAGGTTATCAAACTTAGGGTTATTCATTAAAGAATAAAGACAATTTAGGAGAGTCCAATTTAGAATGTACAAATATTTGAAGGGACAGTACAGAAGTCTTTCCAATGATCTTTTTATACACAGGCCTTTAACATGACAAGAGGTCATCCTCCATGTCTAGAGTAAAGTTTTCATTGTCATTGATCGGCCTGGATGCCTTACTTCAAAAGTAATAATATCAAAAGTTATATGTTCTAGATTCTGGAGATGGGGTGTTGATCCATGGATTTATTCTGATTTCTACATTTGGAACTGGGAAGAAATTTTTTCCTCTAATATAGAAAAATTGGTGACCACCTCATACGGTTTTACCATCTTCTGGATCAACAAAATAGGATTATAGGTTGAACTTGACGGACCTGTGTCTTTTCTCAGCCTTATCAACTATGTAACTATATAAGAAGAATGATACAGTAGCAACAAGAATAATAATACAATTATATCTGTAGAAGTCATGTGCAACATCATAAACTTTAGCTGTCTTTATTATCAATGATAACTGTTCTCCACTGAAGTACAATAGATTCCTCCCTCGGGGACATTGCAGTCAAAGTGATTCTGTCCAGTCAATTTAATTTTTGCTCAATTTACAAACACTTCTTAACCAAACCTTTTCTTGTATTGAGAGTAGCTTGAGGAAAGCAATAGTGCATTTTATTTGCTATGTTTCAGTGTTCCTAGAGCGTCATATCCTACATAATATCTACAAAAATCATGCAGGGATTCGCAGTAAGAGAAGTATGCCTGGCATGACTGTATAAATATCCACTATAATACAATGGAAAACTGTGGCAGCAAAGGAGAAACTTAAGAGTACAATGAGATTTGCAGCTCCGAGGAAATTAAGGCAGCCTTGGGAAATAAGAGATATCACAGGAAATCTTCAAATAATTAGGTAGAAAACAAAACCTCACTTAAAACAGGTCAGCACATGATGTTACTAAATGCATGTAGAAGATTTGCTGAGCAGGAATATTCGAAAAGCAAATTTTTATCTTGAATATCGCCACTTCGAAAATTCATAAATATTTCGAAAATAGTGCTATATATTCCTTATATCGAATATTCGTCATTTTTTCAATCTGAACACATGATTCCTTCTTGCTTGTGGGCCAATGAGTCATTGGCCCACAAGCAACTTAAGCAAGGAGGAATCATGACTTCAGATAAAAAAAAATTACGAATATTCAAAAAAACTAATATATAGCACTATACTATATTCAATAGAGTGCTATATATTCGTATTTTAGAATAGTCATAATTTTTTTCCATCTGAAGTGAACACTGTTCACTTCAGATGGAAAAAAATGCTGACTATTCTAAAATACAAATATATAGCACTATATTGAATATAGTATAGTGCTATGTATTCGTTTTTAACACACGCCTGTATTGATCGCATAATATGCGATCATTACTTTGCCGATTTTCGAGTAAAAAAAAAAAAGAATGTAGAATATAACGAATATTTGAATTCGCCAATATTCAACTAATATTCTCCAAACTATTCGCGAAATATCATGAATTCGAATATGACCCCTGCCGCTCATCATTATAGATTTGCTTTAGAGAGCACAGTTTGGAGAAACTCTAGCTATTTTCTAGCTCCGCTATACAAATTATGTATAGTCTTTGATAAACAAAATTCATCATAATGAATAACTTTAGAAATATATTTACATTTTAAAGACCTTCCCAATCTTGTTAGATAATAAGCTTCTTAATTTTGAACAGTATTAGGTAGTTGGTGCTAAAATGTAGTTAGCAACATGGAAGGTTGTTTTAATGGGGAAACAATGTCTGAACATTTTCGTTTGTGCAATTATAAAATCCCAATTAGAGAAACGCTTAAACGGCTTTAAATGAAGAATCAAAAAAGCAGACAATACAAGTGCTAGTTATATCACTGGACTGGAACAAGAACATTTATTACACATATGACTGCTGGTGCCGCACAAAAAATATTCTTTATTGGCTGACATGAATTATATTCAAAAGACCCAATAAAATCAGGGTCAACAAAATATAATAAAACTAGCTGAAGGACCTGGCTTTGCTCGGGTATATTTATTCTATTTAATTTAATGTTTGTGTGTGTCATTAAAAGATATCAACACTATCCACTATAACAGTGACATCTACAGCACCCCACCCCCAAAACAGTGACCTCCACAGCCCCAGACCCCTTAACACTGACCCCCTCACAGTGTCCCGTCCCTTAAAACTGGACCTCCACAGCAGCCCACCCCCTTAACTTTGACCTTTACAGCAGCCTTCCCCTTTAACCACCTCAGCCCCCAGTGCTTAAACACCCTGAAAGACCAGGCCACTTTTTACACTTCTGACCTACACTACTTTCACCGTTTATTGCTCGGTCATGCAACTTACCACCCAAATGAATTTTACCTCCTTTTCTTCTCACTAATAGAGCTTTCATTTGGTGGTATTTCATTGCTGCTGACATTTTTACTTTTTTTGTTATTAATCGAAATTTAACGATTTTTTTGCAAAAAAATGACATTTTTCACTTTCAGTTGTAAAATTTTGCAAAAAAAACGACATCCATATAGAAATTTTGCTCTAAATTTATAGTTCTACATGTCTTTGATAAAAAAAAAATGTTTGGGTAAAAAAAAAATGGTTTGGGTAAAAGTTATAGCGTTTACAAACTATGGTATAAAAATGTGAATTTCCGCTTTTTGAAGCAGCTCTGACTTTCTGAGCACCTGTCATGTTTCCTGAGGTTCTACAATGCCCAGACAGTACAAACACCCCACAAATGACCCCATTTCTGAAAGTACACACCCTAAGGTATTCGCTGATGGGCATAGTGAGTTCATAGAACTTTTTATTTTTTGTCACAAGTTAGCGGAAAATGATGATTTTTTTTTTTTTTTTTTTTCCTTACAAAGTCTCATATTCCACTAACTTGTGACAAAAAATAAAAACTTCTATGAACTCACTATGCCCATCAGCGAATACCTTGGGGTCTCTTCTTTCCAAAATGGGGTCACTTGTGGGGTAGTTATACTGCCCTGGCATTCTAGGGGCCCAAATGTGTGGTAAGGAGTTTGAAATCAAATTCTGTAAAAAATGACCTGTGAAATCCGAAAGGTGCTCTTTGGAATATGGGCCCCTTTGCCCACCTAGGCTGCAAAAAAGTGTCACACATCTGGTATCTCCGTACTCAGGAGAAGGTGGGGAATGTGTTTTGGGGTGTCATTTTATATATACCCATGCTGGGTGAGAGAAATATCTTGGCAAAAGACAACTTTTCCCATTTTTTTATACAAAGTTGTCATTTGACCAAGATATTTATCTCACCCAGCATGGGTATATGTAAAAAGACACCCCAAAACACATTCCTCAACTTCTCCTGAGTACGGGGATACCAGATGTGTGACACTTTTTTGCAGCCTAGGAGGGCAAAGGGGCCCATATTCCAAAGAGCACCTTTCGGATTTCACTCCTCATTTTTTCCTGAATTTGATTTCAAACTCCTTACCACACATTTGGGCCCCTAGAATACCAGGGCAGTATAACTACCCCACAAGTGACCCCATTTTGGAAAGAAGACACCCCAAGGTATTCCGTGAGGGGCATGGCGAGTTCCTAGAATTTTTTATTTTTTGTCACAAGTTAGTGGAAAATGATGATTTTTTTTTTTTTTTTTTTTTTCATACAAAGTCTCATATTCCACAAACTTGTGACAAAAAATAAAAACTTCCATGAACTCACTATGCCCATCAGCGAATACCTTGGGGTCTCTTCTTTCCAAAATGGGGTCACTTGTGGGGTAGTTATACTGCCCTGGCATTCTAGGGGCCCAAATGTGTGGTAAGTAGGTAAATGACCTGTGAAATCCGAAAGGTGCTCTTTGGAATGTGGGCCCCTTTGCCCACCTAGGCTGCAAAAAAGTGTCACACATCTGGTATCTCTGTATTCAGGAGAAGTTGAGGAATGTGTTTTGGGGTGTCTTTTTACATATACCCATGCTGGGTGAGATAAATATCTTGGTCAAATGCCAACTTTGTATAAAAAAATGGGAAAAGTTGTCTTTTGCCAAGATATTTCTCTTACCCAGCATGGGTATATGTAAAATGACACCCCAAAACACATTCCCCAACTTCTCCCGATTACGGAGATACCAGATGTGTGACACTTTTTTGCAGCCGAGGTGGGCAAAGGGGCCCATATTCAAAAGAGCACCTTTCGGATTTCACAGGTCATTTTTTACAGAATTTGATTTCAAACTCCTTACCACACATTTGGGCCCCTAGAATGCCAGGGCAGTATAACTACCCCACAAGTGACCCCATTTTGGAAAGAAGAGACCCCAAGGTATTCGCTGATGGGCAAAGTGAGTTCATGGAAGTTTTTATTTTTTGTCACAAGTTAGTGGAATATGAGACTTTGTATGAAAAAAAAAAAAAAAAAAAAAATAAGCATTTTCCACTAACTTGTGACAAAAAATAAAAAATTCTAGGAACTCGCCATGCCCCTCACGGAATACCTTGGGGTGTCTTCTTTCCAAAATGGGGTCACTTGTGGGGTAGTTATACTGCCCTGGCATTTTCCAGGGGCCCTAATGTGTGGTAAGTAGGTAAATGACCTGTGAAATCCTAAAGGTGCTCTTTGGAATATGGGCCCCTTTGCCCACCTAGGCTGCAAAAAAGTGTCACACATGTGGTATCGCCGTATTCAGGAGAAGTTGGGGAATGTGTTTTGGGGTGTCATTTTACATATACCCATGCTGGGTGAGAGAAATATCTTGGCAAAAGACAACTTTTCCCATTTTTTTATACAAAGTTGGCATTTGACCAAGATATTTCTCTCACCCAGCATGGGTATATGTAAAATGACACCCCAAAACACATTCCCCAACTTCTCCTGAGTACGGCGATACCAGATGTGTGACACTTTTTTGCAGCCTAGATGCGCAAAGGTGCCCAAATTCCTTTTAGGAGGGCATTTTTAGACATTTGGATACCAGACTTCTTCTCACGCTTTGGGGCCCCTAGAATGCCAGGGCAGTATAAATACCCCACATGTGACCCCATTTTGGAAAGAAGACACCCCAAGGTATTCAATGAGGGGCATGGCGAGTTCATAGAAATTTTTTTTTTTTGGCACAAGTTAGCGGAAATTGATATTTTTAATTTTTTTCTCACAAAGTCTCCCGTTCCGCTAACTTGGGACAAAAATTTCAATCTTTCATGGACTCAATATGCCCCTCACGGAATACCTGGGGGTGTCTTCTTTCCGAAATGGGGTCACATGTGGGGTATTTATACTGCCCTGGCATTCTAGGGGCCCTAAAGCGTGAGAAGAAGTCTGGAATATAAATGTCTAAAAAATTTTACGCATTTGGATTCCGTGAGGGGTATGGTGAGTTCATGTGAGATTTTATTTTTTGACACAAGTTAGTGGAATATGAGACTTTGTAAGAAAAAAAAAAAAAAAATTCTGCTAACTTGGGCCAAAAAAATATCTGAATGGAGCCTTACAGAGGGGTGATCAATGACAGGGGGGGTGATCAATGACAGGGGGGTGATCAATGACAGGGGGGTGATCAATGACAGGGGGTTGATCAATGACAGGGGGGTGATCAGGGAGTCTATATGGGGTGATAACCACAGTCATTGATCACGCCCGTGTAAGGCTTCATTCAGACGTCCGGATGCGTTTTGCGGATCCGATCCATCTATCAGTGCATCCGTAAAAATCATGCGGACATCTGAATGGAGCTTTACAAGGGGGTAATCAATGACAGGGGGGTGATCAATGACAGGGGGGTGATCAGGGAGTCTATATGGGGTGATCACCACAGTCATTGATCATGCCCCTGTAAGGCTTCATTCAGACGTCCGGATGCGTTTTGCGGATCCGATCCATCTATCAGTGCATCTGTAAAAATCATGCGGACATCTGAATGGAGCTTTACAGGGGGGTAATCAATGACAGGGGGGTGATCAATGACAGGGGGGTGATCAGGGAGTCTATATGGGGTGATCACCACAGTCATTGATCATGCCCCTGTAAGGCTTCATTCAGACGTCCGGATGCGTTTTGCGGATCGGATCCATCTATCAGTGCATCCGTAAAAATCATGCGGACATCTGAATGGAGCTTTACAGGGGGGTAATCAATGACAGGGGGGTGATCACCACAGTCATTGATCATGCCCCTGTAAGGCTTCATTCAGACGACCGGATGCGTTTTGCGGATCCGATCCATGTATCAGTGCATCCGTAAAAATCATGCGGACATCTGAATGGAGCTTTACAGGGGGGTGATCAGGGAGTCTATATGGGGTGATCACCACAGTCATTGATCATGCCCCTGTAAGGCTTCATTCAGACGTCCGGATGCGTTTTGCGGATCCGATCCATCTATCAGTGCATCCGTAAAAATCATGCGGACATCTGAATGGAGCTTTACAGGGGGGTAATCAATGACAGGGGGGTAATCAATGACAGGGGGGTGATCAGGGAGTCTATATGGGGTGATCACCACAGTCATTGATCATGCCCCTGTAAGGCTTCATTCAGACGTCCGGATGCGTTTTGCGGATCCGATCCATCTATCAGTGCATCCGTAAAAATCATGCGGACATCTGAATGGAGCTTTACAGGGGGGTAATCAATGACAGGGGGGTGATCACCACAGTCATTGATCATGCCCCTGTAAGGCTTCATTCAGACGACCGGATGCGTTTTGCGGATCCGATCCATGTATCAGTGCATCCGTAAAAATCATGCGGACATCTGAATGGAGCTTTACAGGGGGGTAATCAATGACAGGGGGGTAATCAATGACAGGGGGGTGATCAGGGAGTCTATTTGGGGTGATCACCACAGTCATTGATCATGCCCCTGTAAGGCTTCATTCAGACGTCCGGATGCGTTTTGCGGATCCGATCCATCTATCAGTGGATCCGTAAAAATCATGCGGACGTCTGAATGGAGCTTTACAGGGGGTTGATCAATGACAGGGGGGTAATCAATGACAGGGGGGTGATCAGGGAGTCTATATGGGGTGATCAGGGGTGATTAGGGGTGATCAGGGGCTAATAAGGGGTTAATAAGTGATGGGGGGGGGGTGTAGTGTAGTGTAGTGGTGCTTGGTGCTACTTTACTGAGCTACCTGTGTCCTCTGGTGGTCGATCCAAACAAAGGGGACCACCAGAGGACCAGGTAGCAGGTATATTAGACGCTGTTATCAAAACAGCGTCTAATATACCTGTTAGGGGTTAAAAAAAACACATCTCCAGCCTGCCAGCGAACGATCGCCGCTGGCAGGCTGGAGATCAACTCTCTTACCTTCCGTTCCTGTGAGCGCGCGCGCCTGTGTGCGCGCGTTCACAGGAAATCTCGCGTCTCGCGAGATGACGCGTATATGCGTGACTGTGCGCAGCGCTGCCACCTCCGGAACGCGATCCTGCGTTAGGCGGTCCGGAGGTGGTTAACATTGACTTTCACAGCATACCACCCCCTTGACAGTGACCTCCACAGCGGCCCGCCCCCTTAACAGTGGCCTTTTTTGGATCGGGGGCGTGTCCTTTTGAACAGCTCGCTCTAAGACATAGAAACATAGAAACATAGAATGTGTCGGCAGATAAGAACCATTTGGCCCATCTAGTCTGCCCAATATACTAAATACTATGGATAGCCCCTGGCCCTATCTTATATGAAGGATGGCCTTATGCCTATCCCATGCATGCTTAAACTCCTCCACTGTATTTGCAGCTGCCACTTCTGCAGGAAGGCTATTCCATGCATCCACTACTCTCTCAGTAAAGTAATACTTCCTGATATTACTTTTAAACCTTTGCCCCTCTAATTTAAAACTATGTCCTCTTGTAGCAGTTTTTCTTCTTTTAAATATTCTTTCCTCTTTTACCTTGTTGATTCCCTTTATGTATTTAAAAGTTTCTATCATATCCCCTCTGTCTCGTCTTTCTTCCAAGCTATACATGTTAAGGTCCTTTAATCTTTCCTGGTAAGTTTTATCCTGCAATCCATGTACCAGTTTAGTAGCTCTTCTCTGAACTCTCTCCAAAGTATCAATATCCTTCTGGAGATATGGTCTCCAGTACTGAGCACAATACTCCAAATGAGGTCTCGCTAGTGCTCTGTAGAGCGGCATGAGCACCTCCCTCTTTCTACTGGTAATTCCTCTTGCTATACACCCAAGCATTCTGCTAGCATTTCCTGCTGCTCTGTGACATTGTCTGCCTATCTTTAAGTCTTCTGAAATAATGACCCCTAAATCCCTTTCCTCAGATACTGAGGTTAGGACTGTATCACTGATTTTATATTCTGCTCTTGGGTTTTTACGTCCCAGGTGCATTATCTTGCACTTATCAACATTAAATTTTAGTTGCCAGATTTTTGACCATTCCTCTAGTTTTCCTAAGTCCTTTTCCATTTGGTGTATTCCTCCAGGAACGTCAACCCTGTTACAAATCTTTGTGTCATCAGCAAAAAGACACACCTTACCATTGAGGCCTTCTGCAATTTCGCTGATAAAGATATTAAACAATATGGGTCCCAGAACAGATCCCTGAGGTACCTTACTGGTAACAAGACCTTGGTCTGAATATACTCCATTGACTACAACCCTCTGTTGCCTGTCCCTCAGCCACTGCCTAATCCATTCAACAATATGGGAGTCCAAGCCCAATGACTGCACTTTATTGATAAGCCTTCTATGTGGGACAGTATCAAAAGCCTTACTAAAGTCTAGATAAGCGATGTCTACTGCACCTCCTCCATCTATTATTTTAGTCACCCAATCAAAAAAATCAATAAGATTAGTTTGACATGATCTCCCTGAAGTAAACCCATGCTGTTTTTCATCTTTCAATCCAAGGGATTTTAGATGGTCCACAATCCTCTCCTTAACCACCTCCGGACCGCCGAACGCAGCGACGCGTCCTGGAGGTAATTGATTCATTCCGAGTGGACGCGCCGGCGCGTCCTCTCGCGAGATGCGAGATTGCGGTCACAGCCGGCCCTGCCAGCCAATGATCGTCGCTGGCAGGTTGCTGATTTTTAAAAAATCGAATCACAAGCCATATAACAGATCATATTAGTAAATATGATCTGTTATTTGGCTTCTCTGCTCCTCTGCTGGTTCTTTTCGTCGGTTGGATCCAGCAGAGGAGCAGACTTCACAGTGAGTAGCACCAACAGTACACCTTAGCCCCAGATCACCCCCCTGCACCCCAATTAACCCTTTGATCACCCCTTTGATCGCCCCTGTCAATCACTAGTGAAAGACGAAAAGTGATCAGTGTAAACTGTCACTTTTTTTTTTTCACTAGTATTGGCTGTTAGGTTTTAGGGATAGTTTAGGCCCCTTGGTTAGGTAGTTAGCGTCAGTTAGCGCCCACCCCACCGCACCGCAGTCACTTTTATTCGCTGATTAGCGTATCGCTAATCAGCATTTGTACTTTTATAGTATCTGTAAGTGATCAAAACTGATCACGGTCAGATCTATAATTGTATTAGTGTCACCTTAGCTCGCCCTCCACCCAAAACGCAGTGTTTGCCCGATCAGGCCTGATCGGTCGCCCACACGTGCGTTCACCCACGCCCGCCCCACCGCAGTGACAAAAAATTTATTTTTTTTGATCACTGCACATTCACTTTACACGCACTGCGGCGATAAAAAAATCAGTTTTGATATTTTTTATCAACCGCAGCGGCCTCCGGTACTTCGCTAGCCTCCCCTTTGTAAGACAGGTTTGCTTTTTTTCTTGGGTAGTCTCAGGGAATACCCCTAAATTTAGTAGTCCAAAATGTCAAACAGGGGGTATTCTTCTGAAGAGGCCTACAGGATTCTGACCCAGTCGGATGAGGAATGGGAACCCTCATCTGACGAATCTAGGCGTACCCGGCCCCGTGTCGCTAGACCACAGCTTACGCAGGATCCGCTTCAAGAGCAGCAGAGTGGGGCTGTCGCTGCCGGATCACGTGGTGAGGCATACACCAGCATCGCAGCCCTTCCTGGACCTAGTACCAGCACTGCCGTACAACCTGGTGAAGTAGCGAGCACCAGAAGGGCAGTTGAAGCTGGTACGGTGGCACGTGCAGTAGTTACCCCGTCGCAGCCACCGCACAGACAGGCCCGTAGAGCCCCTAGAATCCCTGAGGTGCTGGCAAACCCTGATTGGCAGTCACCAACTTCAGCCGCAACATTAGTTCCCCCTTTCACCGCCCAGTCTGGAGTTCGGGTTGAGACGGCTCAAATCGGTTCGGCCCTGGGATTTTTTGAGCTGTTCTTGACTGCGGAGCTCTTGGACTTAGTCGTGGCAGAGACAAACCGGTATGCCACACAATTTATAACCGCAAACCCGGGAAGCTATTATGCCCAGCCTTTCCGGTGGAAACCAGTCCAAGTTTCCGAACTTAAAATTTTTCTGGGCCTTCTCCTCAACATGGGTCTAACTAAAAAGCATGAATTGCGGTCATATTGGTCCACGAACCCAATTCATCACATGCCCATGTTCTCTGCTGCTATGTCCAGGACACGATTTGAGACCATCCTGCGTTTTCTGCATTTTAGCGACAACACCACCTCCCGTCCCAGAGGCCACCCAGCTTTTGACCGGCTCCACAAAATTCGGCCCCTCATAGACCATTTCAACCAGAAATTTGCAGATTTGTATACCCCTGTGCAAAACATCTGCGTAGACGAGTCCCTAATACATTTTACCGGGCGCCTTGGCTTCAAACAATACATCCCAAGCAAGCGTGCCCGGTATGGGGTCAAATTGTATAAGCTCTGTGAAAGGGCCACAGGCTATACCCACAAATTTCGTATCTATGAGGGAAAAGATCAGACCCTGGAGCCGGTCGGTTGCCCTGACTACCTAGGGAGCAGTGGGAAGACAGTCTGGGACTTGGTGTCACCCTTATTCGGCAAGGGGTACCATCTTTATGTGGACAATTTTTACACAAGTGTGGCCCTCTTTAGGCATTTGTTTCTAGAACGGATTTGCGCCTGTGGCACCGAGCGAACTAGTCGCGTGGGCTTCCCCCAACGGCTCGTTACCACCCGTCTTGCAAGGGGGGAGAGGGCTGCCTTGTGTAGTGAAGAACTGCTCGCGGTGAAATGGAGAGACAAGCGTGACATTTACATGCTCTCCTCCATTCACGCAGACACGACAATCCAAATTGAAAGGGCAACCCGTGTCATTGAAAAGCCCCTCTCAGTCCACGACTATAATGCGCTCATGGGAGGGGTGGACTTCAATGACCAGATGTTGGCTCCCTATTTAGTTTCCCGCAGAACCAGACGCTGGTATAAGAAGGTGTCTGTATATTTAATTCAATTGGCGCTGTATAATAGTTTTGTTCTCTACAGTAAGGCTGGGAGAACACGATCCTTCCTCAAATTCCAGGAAGAGATCATTGAGAACCTCCTGTATCCAGAAGGTTCCGTGGCCCCATCCACCAGTGTAGTTAGCCATCTACACGAGCGACATTTCCCCAGTGTCGTTGCTGGTACCTCAACCCAACCTCCACCCCGAAAAAAATGTCGTGTCTGTAGCAGGAGTGGAATAAGGCGTGACACCCGCTATTTCTGTCCTGACTGCCCTGACCACCCTGCCCTATGCTTAGGAGAGTGTTTCCGGAAGTACCACACACAGGTACACCTAGCATTGGGATTGCATCTCACAGGACAGGCACACAGGGCTATTAGGGCCCTTTTACTCACAGCTGCTGCAAACCTCTCCATTCACCTGGGATAAAGTGCATAACGTACTTCGCCACATCTTTGGGCGATTTGCGCTTTGCACATTGTCCCATGGGGAAGGAGAGGTTTGTTCTATAAAGGTAAAAAAAACGA
The DNA here is from genome assembly GCF_905171765.1 of Bufo bufo. NCBI lineage: Eukaryota > Metazoa > Chordata > Amphibia > Anura > Bufonidae > Bufo > Bufo bufo. The sequence continues at coordinate 390,591,597 of NC_053392.1, forward strand.
AACAAAAAAAAAATCCGGTAAGTAAAAAAGTTAAAAAAAAGTTAATTTGTTCTGTTCTGAAGTTAATACATTTATTGCGTTGCGGCCTGGTTTTTTCTTTTTTGTTTTGTTTTTTTTACCTTCCAGGTGGACCAACCGATCGATTAGCTGCAGCACTGATGTGCATTCTGACAGAAGCATTGCGCTGCTGTCAGATTACACGCAAGTCGGTGTATGCGGCGCTGCAAGACGAGATTTCTCCTCTGCAGTAAAAGATACGTTTGCCGAGGCATATGAGCTGAGGAGGTGGCGGTGTTCCTATACTTTGGCAAACACTTTGTATATATATAAAAAAAAAAATCCCACAAAGGATTTATTCATCCACATCGATTGATGTGAATGGAGAAATCTGGTTTGCCAGGGCATACGAGCTAAGTGGGTATGGCTGTTGGGCGGAGCTCCTATGTCCTGGCAGACGCCTTTCCCCTCCTTTTTCTTTTTTTGGCAGAGATTTTTTCATCCACATTGATCGATGCGAATGAAGAAATCTGTGCCGTTCATTTTTTTCTTTCAGCCCAGAGGCTGAACGGAAAAAAAAAATCTCATTACCCGTATGCTCAATATAAGGAGATTAGCAGAAACTCCTAATGCTGGGCATACATGTAATGATTGCGGAGACCCTCAAATGCCAGGGCAGTACAAACACCCCACAAATGACCCCAATTTGGAAAGAAGACACTCCAAGGTATTTGCTGAGGGGCTTATTGAGTCCATGAAAGATTGTAATCTTTGTCCCAAGTTAGCGGAAAGGGAGACTTTGTGAGAAAAAAAAAAAATCAATTTCCGCTAACTTGTGACCAAATTTTTTTTTTTCTATGAACTCGCCATGCCCCTCATTGAATACCTTGGGGTGTCTTATTTCCAAAATGGGGTCACTTGTGGGGTATTTATACTGCCCTGCCATTTTAGGGGCCCCAAGCGTGAGAAGAAGTCTGGTATCCAAATGTCTAAAAATGCCCTCCTAAAAGGAATTTGGGCCCCTTTGCCCACCTAGGCTGCAAAAAAGTGTCACACATGTGGTATCTCCGTATTCAGGAGAAGTTGGGGAATGTGTTTTGGGGTGTCATTTTACATATAACCATGCTGGGTGAGATAAATATCTTGGTCAAATGCCAACTTTGTATAAAAAAAATGGGAAAAGTTGTCTTTTGCCAAGATATTTCTCTCATCCAGCATGGGTATATGTAAAATGACACCCCAAAACACATTCCCCAACTTCTCCTGAATACGGAGATACCAGATGTGTGACACTTTTTTGCAGCCTAGGTGGGCAAAGGGGCCCATATTCCAAAGAGCACCTTTCGGATTTCACTGGTCATTTTTTACTGAATTTGATTTCAAACTCCTTACCACACATTTGGGCCCCTAGAATGCCAGGGCAGTATAACTACCCCACAAGTGACCCCATTTTGGAAAGAAGACACCCCAAGGTATTCGCTGATGGGCATAGTGAGTTCATGGAAGTTTTTATTTTTTGTCACAAGTTAGTGGAATATGAGACTTTGTAAGAAAAAAAAACATCATTTTCCGCTAACTTGTGACAAAAAATAAAAAGTTCTATGAACTCACTATGCCCATCAGCGAATACCTTAGGGTGTCTACTTTCCGAAATGGGGTCATTTGTGGGGTGTTTGTACTGTCTGGGCATTGTAGAACCTCAGGAAACATGACAGGTGCTCAGAAAGTCAGAGCTGCTTCAAAAAGCGGAAATTCACATTTTTGTACCATAGTTTGTAAACGCTATAACTTTTACCCAAACCATTTTTTTTTTACCCAAACATTTTTTTTTTATCAAAGACATGTAGAACAATAAATTTAGAGCAAAATTTATATATGGATCTCGTTTTTTTTTGCAAAATTTTACAACTGAAAGTGAAAAATTTCATTTTTTTGCAAAAAAATCTTTAAATTTCGATTAATAACAAAAAAAGTAAAAATGTCAGCAGCAATGAAATACCACCAAATGAAAGCTCTATTAGTGAGAAGAAAAGGAGGTAAAATTCATTTGGGTGGTAAGTTGCATGACCGAGCAATAAACGGTGAAAGTAGGGTAGGTCAGAAGTGTAAAAAGTGGCCTGGTCTTTCAGGGTGTTTAAGCCATAGGGGCTGAGGTGGTTAAGTATGGTTTCCATTAATTTCCCCACTATTGATGTCAGGCTTACTGGCCTATAGTTGCCCGATTCCTCCCTACTACCTTTCTTGTGAATGGGCACAACATTTGCTAATTTCCAATCTTCTGGGACGACTCCTGTTGCCAGTGATTGGTTAAATAAATCTGTTAATGGTTTTGCTAGTTCACCGCTGAGCTCTTTTAATAGCTTTGGGTGTATCCCATCAGGCCCCTGTGACTTATTTGTATTAATTTTAGACAGTTGACTTAGAACCTCTTCCTCTGTAAAGACACATGCGTCAAAAGATTCATTAGTCTTCTTTCCCAACTGAGGTCCTTCTCCTTCATTTTCCTTTGTAAAAACTGAACAGAAGTATTCATTGAGGCAGTCAGCTAGTTCTTTATCTTCTTCCATATACCTTCCTTCTTTAGTTTTTAATTTGGTAATTCCTTGTTTTAGTTTCCTTTTTTCATTTATGTATCTGAAGAATGCCTTATCGCCTTTTTTCCCTGACTGAGCTAATTTCTCTTCTGCCTGTGCTTTAGAAGCTCTTATAACTTGTTTGGCCTCTCTCTGCCTAATCTTATAAATTTGTCTGTCATCCTCGTTTTGTTTTGTTTTTATAATTCCTAAATGCTATCTTTTTGTTTTTAATGATTTTGGCCACTTCTGCTGAGTACCACAGTGGTCTCTTCCTTTTTTTGCTTTTAATGACAAGCCTAATGCAATCTTCTGTTGCCTTCAATAGTGCCACTTTTAAGTAGTCCCATTTCTCCTGGACTCCAATTAAACTGTTCCAGTCTGATAGGGACTCGTATACCACTAATCTAATTTTAGAAAAGTCAGTTTTTCTAAAATCTAAAACTTTTGTTTTTGTGTGGTGTGACTCAGTCACTGTACTTATAGTAAACCACACTGACTGGTGATCACTAGATCCTAAGCTTTCCCCTACAGTAATATCAGATACCAAATTCCCATTTGTGAATACTAAATCTAAAATGGCCTCCTTCCGGGTTGGCTCCTCCACTACTTGCTGTAGAGATAATCCCAGTAGGGAATTTAGAATATCTGTACTCTTGGCAGAACTAGCTATTTTGGTTTTCCAGTTTACATCTGGAAGATTGAAGTCTCCCATAATGATAACTTCCCCCTTCAATGTCATTTTAGCTATTTCCTCAACTAGTAGATCATCTAATTCTTTGACTTGGGTAGGTGGTCTATATATAACACCTACACGAGTTACCTTATGATTATCAAGCTGCAAAGTAACCCAAACTGACTCTAAATTGTTCTCACTAACTTTTTTCAAATTCGATTTTATGCTATCTTTCACATACAGGGCCACCCCTCCCCCTTCTTGCCTTCTCTGTCTTTCCTGTATAGAGAGAACCCTGGTATTGATATATCCCAGTCATTACTCCCCTTGAACCACGTCTCAGTAACAGCCACTACATCTATATTCTCAGGTGCCATTATAGCCTCAAGCTCATTGATCTTATTCCCTAGACTGCGAGCATTTGTAGACAAGACTCTGAGCTTGTCATTTCTTAACCTTTGTGCTACTGGCCTCTTCTGGCATTGTTCCGGGGGGCAGTCGGACTGCTGGATTATCACTCTTTTGCCCCCCTTTCCTAGTTTAAATGCTTCTTAGCAAATACTTGGAACTGTTCACCAAGGACATTCGTTCCCTTGAGAGAAAGATGCAAACCATTCTTGTACAGTTCTTTTCCATTCCAACAAGAGCTATCATGGGACACAAAGCCAAACCCTTGGTTCAGACACCATTCACCAAGCCATACATTGAATTCCTTAATGCGCATCTTCCTGTCATGCTGAAGGTTATGCACAGGCAAAACTGCAGAGAATGAAACAGTTGATGCAACCTCCCGTATATCCTTTCCAAGTGTATGAAAAGCTTCTTTCACCTTTGAAACCTCATTGCAAGCCAGATCGTTTGTCCCAAGATGGAGAATAACATCCACTTCCCTTTCCTGCTTTGCTTGCCTAACAATATTTAGGATACGTCGTCTATCCCTGCTAGCGGTAGCACCAGGGAGACATCTCACAACACCATTCTCCTCCAACTTCACACCTCTTATGATGGAATCGCCCACCAACAGCTGCTTACTATCAATCCTCACCTTCTCCTTTTTGTCTTTGGCTGCAGTCTTACATACTTTAGGCATGGGAGATGATTGTTTCTCACCCACTGTGCTTGAGCCATCCTCCATGTTGCTCTTGCACTCGGAAAGTGCTGCAAATTAATTATGGAGAGCCACAGACTGTGGGACATGCCTTCTATCCACAACTCTCAGTCCACATCAGCACTGTGCTGTCTGAATGTGAATTGCAGGGAGAAAGTCACCCTCCCTCCCACCTCTGCAGCTGACGTTGATTTTTACCTTCATTTTTTAAATCCCTGTCGGCTAAGGAATTGAGGGGCGTGGCCTAACCAGATATGGGCGTGGCTTAGCTTGACCTAGAAGTTGATTTTTAACTTCATTTTTTCAATCTCAGTCGGCTGAGGAGTGGGAGGGGGCGTAATCTAACCAGATCGGGGGCGTGTACTTTTGAACAGCTCACTCTAAGGGTCCATTCACACGTCCGTAGAATGGGTCCGCATTCATTCCACAATTATGCGGAACAGGTGCGGACCCATTCATTCTATATGGGGCTGGAAGAGATGCGGACAGCACATAGTGTGCTGTCCGCATCCGCATTTACGGAGCACGGCCCCGATTTTCCGGTCTTCAGCTCCGGAAAAAAATAGAACATGTCCTATTCTTGTTTGCAATTGCAGACAAGAATAGGCATTTCTATGGGGGTGCCAGCTGGGTGTATTGCAGATCCGCAATGCACTATGGACGTCTGAATGGAGCCTAAGTGTAGGGGAGCCTGAGTGAGTGTGAGCTGCAGGGAGAAAGTCACCCTCCTCCCCACCCCTGCAGCTGACAGAAGTGGATTTTTACCTTCATTTTTTTAATCCCCGTCGGCTCAGGAGTGGGAGGGGGCGTGGCCTAACCGGATCAGGGTCGTGGCTTAGCGGGACCTGGGGGCGTGGTTTTAAGTCTTTTGAGGGTGGACACATTGTGGCAGGGGGCATGTCTGGGCTCCTTCCTGCAAGAGTGACGCCCCTCTGGGCACCTTATTGGCTCATTTACATATCAAATAAACTGGATTTTCAGAGGATAAAAACATCTATTGCTGGAACAAAGGCACATCTTGAAATAAGGTACTAAGTGCTATTAGGCCATGGCTTTATTTGAATAGCAATTATTCTGGTGACAGATTTCCTTTAAAGCTCTCCTACAGCAGTGAAAATAAATGGCTGGGTTGTTATGGAAACCTGAAGTAAAACTGTATGTGGGGGCTGAAGGACCTGAGAGCTTCTATTGGCTAATCATTACCTTGCCGATTTTCAAGTAAAAAAAAAAAAGAATGTAGAATATAACGATTATTCGACGAATATTCTACAAAATATTTGCGAAATATCACGAATTTGAATATAACCCCTGCCGCTCAACACTAATTTTATACAGAGAGGAATAGGGCTAGAATAGGCCTGATTGAGAGGATACAAGGGGGCACATTTAATACTGTCTTAAACAATGTAAATTGAGACTAGACAGTCTAAAAATGTGCCATATTTATGATAGTATCTGATGCTTTATATCACCTATTAGTTCGGCTTTACACCAGAAATTTAAAAATGTAGGCGCAATTTTTGGGCATCTTAAGCCATGCCCCTTTTAAGGCAGCCCATGCCCCTTTCCAGCTAAGACACACACCCTTGTCGTCTGAGTTGGAAAAAGGCTCTTAAAGTGTATGCAAGTTTTTTGGTGCAATTTGCACCAGAAAGATGGCGTATTTTGATTTCTAAATCTCCCCTGAAGTCCTTAGTAGAGGTGACACATTTTAAAATGCAACAATTAACTTTACTAAATATGAATATCAATTTGCGTGATACTTTATTATCAAATTAGGATTCTTTAATCACCTTCCTTTTTCAATTTGCACACTATAGCAAGTACAGTATGCTTTATCATAAGAGCTTAACTAAGGCCTCATGCACACGACCGTTTTTTTTTAAGGTCCGCAAAAACGGGGTCCGTAGGTCCGTGATCCGTGACCGTTTTTTCGTCCGTGGGTCTTCCTTGATTTTTGGAGGATCCACGGACATGAAAAAAAAGTCGTTTTGGTGTCCGCCTGGCCGTGCGGACCGAAACGGATCCGTCCTGACTTACAATGCAAGTCAATGGGGACGGATCCATTTGACGTTGACACAATATGGTGCAATTGCAAACGGATCCGTCCCCCATTGACTTTCAATGTAAAGTCAGGAGTCCCTATTATACCATCGGATCGGAGTTTTCTCCAATCCGATGGTATATTTTAACTTGAAGCATCCCCATCACCATGGGGACACCTCTATGTTAGAATATATCATCGGATTTGAGTTAGATCGTGAAACTCAGATCTGACAGTATATTCTAACACAGAGGCGTTCCCATGGTGATGGGGACGCTTCAAGTTAGAATATACTAAGAACTGTGTACATGACTGCCCCCTGCTGCCTGGCAGCACCCGATCTCTTACAGGGGGCTGTGATCCGCACAATTAACCCCTCAGGTGCCGCACCTGAGGGGGGTTAATTGTGCGTATCATAGTCCCCTGTAAGAGATCAGGGGCTGCCAGGCAGCAGGGGACAGACCACCCTCGGCCCCCCCTCCCTCCCTCTATTGTATTTATTTCATTGGTGGCCAGTGTGCGGCCCCCCCGGCTCCCCCTCCCTCCCTCTATTGTATTATTTTCATTGGTGGCCAGTGTGCGGCCCGCCCGGCCCCCCCTCTATTGTATTATTTTCATTGGTGGCACAGTGTGCGGCCTCCCCTCTCCCCCCCCCCCCCTCCGATCATTGGTGGCAGCGGAGAGTTCCGATCGGAGTCCCAGTTTAATCGCTGGGGCTCCGATCGGTAATTATGGCAACCAGGACGCTACTGCAGTCCTGGTTGCCATGGTTACTTAGCAATATTAGAAGCATCATACTTACCTGCTGTGCTGTCTGTGACCGGCCGGGAGCTCCTCCTACTGGTAAGTGACAGGTCTGTGCGGCGCATTGCTTAATGATCTGTCACTTACCAGTAGGAGGAGCTCCCAGCCGGTCACAGACAGCGCAGCAGGTAAGTATGATGCTTCTAATATTGCTAAGTAACCATGGCAACCAGGACTGCAGTAGCGTCCTGGTTGCCATGGTTACCGATCGGAGCCCCAGCGATTAAACTGGGACTCCGATCAGAACTCTCCGCTGCCACCAATGATCGGGGGGGGGGGGAGAGGGGAGGCCGCACACTGTGCCACCAATGAAAATAATACAATAGTGGGAGGGAGGGGGGGGCCGCACACTGTGCCACCAATTAAAATAATACAAAAGAGGGAGGGGGGGCCGCACTGGCCACCAATGAAATTAAAACTGGGGAGGGAGGGGGGTCTGCCCCCTGCTGCCTGGCAGCCCCTGATCTCTTATAGGGGGCTATGATATGCACAATTAACCCTTTAGGTGCAGCACCTGAGGGGTTAATTGTGCGGATCACAGCCCCCTGTAAGAGATCGGGTGCTGCCAGGCAGCAGGGGTCAGTCATGTACACAGTTCGTAGTATATTCTAACTAGAAGCATCCCCATCACTATGGGAACGCCTCTGTGTTAGAATATACTGTCGGATAAAAAAGCTTTTATGCAGACGGATCTGTGATCCGTCTGTGTGTAAGTTGCCAACGGCCACGGATTGACTTGAATGGGTCCGTGAACCGTTGTCCGTCAAAAAAATAGGACAGATCCTATTTTTTTGACGGACAGGAAACACGGATCACGGTGCATTTTCCGATTTTTCCACAGACCCATTGAAAGTCAATGGGTCCGCGAAAAAAAAGGAAAACGGCACAACGGCCACGGATGCACACAATGGTCGTGTGCATGAGGCCTAATACACATAACCGATACTGATTACATTTGTCATAATAATTACAATAATAAATTTTATCTGTCTACTTTAGCTAGCCGTGAGCCGTGATTAGTTCTCAAGTGGCATTTAACAAGTACAGTATGGGCCTTTCACACCACAAATTCATATATCAGGTTGTGATCTACAGTAGCAGAGTATGCCGAACATTTATTGAATGGTGTTTATAAGTGGAGGTATACTAAATTTATCACTATTTCTACCATTCCTCAATGTAACCTTTTGATTTTTTGTATTCCAACCTGTTCCTTTGATTAATTGGTTTCTGACATTCTCTCAGGCTTTTAGATACAATTCTGATTGACTAACATTTCCGATCTTGCTCTCCCTAAGTACAATTTGTATCTTTAAAGTTGCTTCTTCCTACAATCACCTTTGGTGAGAACTCAAGTTTCTTGATGACTACACACGTGAACAAAATTTTTGGTAACCATTCTGTTAAAGAACAAAAAACCTACAATGGTCATTGAAACAACTTGAAACTGACAAAAGTAATAACAAATACAAATTTACTGAAAATCAGCTAATAAAAATCAGACATTGCTTTTGAATTGTGGTTCAACAGAATACTTTATAAAACAAACTAATGAAATTGGTACTCTTAATTTAATATTTTGTTGCACAACCTTTTGAGGCAATCACTGCTATCAAGCTATTTCTGTAACTCTCAATGAGACTTCCACACCTGTCCACAGGTATTTTGGCCCACTCTTCGTAAGCAAACTGCTCCAACTGTCTCAGATTTTTAGGTTGCCTTCTCCAGACAGCATGTTTCAGCTCCTTCCACAGATATTCAATAGGATTTAGATCAGGGTTTTATAGAAGGCCACTTTAGAATAGTCCAATGCTTTGCTCTTGGCCATTCTTATATATTTTAGCTGTGTGTTTTGGGTCATTATCCTGTTGCAGGACCAATGACCTGCGACTGAGACCAAGCTTTCTGACACTGGGCAGCCCATTTTGCTCTAGATTGCTTCCATAGTCATGAGATTTCACTGTACCTTGCACAGATTCATGACACCAGATGCAGCAAAGCAGCCCGTAGACATGTTCTTTTCCCATTTCCATTCCCATGGGTGGCCAATTTCTCTGATATGTATTCTATTACTTGATCTCTGATACAGTAACATTTGGAGACTTAATGTAACACATCGAGAACCTCCTTGCACTTAAAGGGGTTGTGCCTACTGCTAAGATATCAAATCATCTGACCACTAGGACCCCCACTAATTACAAGTGCAGGAGTTTTGTGGATATGAATGGAGTGACAGGTTGCACATATACATTTCCACTCCATTCATTCTCCATGGACTGCTGGATGTTGCCAATCTCTATACTCAGCTTCTCTTTGGTTGTTCAATAGAGTGAAAAAGAGCAGGCATGGGATCCAGCCGGTTCTCTCCGGTTCTGCCGAACCGTTTGTTAAAATGACAGCAGGTTCGCAGGAGAGAAGCAGGAATCCCGACCCGGTCCTGCAGCATAACATAAATCAGTTTCAAAACCCCGCTCACTCAAATCCCCCGAACGCAGCAATGCCCCCAGCCTGCGTGTGCCGGCCACTCCGAGTCATGGCAACACGGTCACATGGGCTCAGGCCACGGGGGCGTGACTGGTGAGTAAGCGGCGCCGCGGCGGCGGGAAGCAGCCAGGGACTGTCTAGAGGATGCCCATTCTTGTTCTGAATATCTCTGGACCCAAAGCCTTACAAAAAGAAATCTTATTTATCCATAGTATATGAAGGAGAGCTATACTGTTTCATAAGATCTTAACATTCCAGCAGTAGGTTACACCTCTACATAGCTGTGTAGACGTGTACATAGAATTAAAAAGCATCACTCCAACATAAATGAGGTTAAAGGTATTAGCAAAAACTACAAATGTAATAGTATTGTGGAGATAAAGAGAGAACTGTATTGATTTACATACTGTATATTTAGAATTTTATTATAGGTTATGGCTAAAAAGTTAGTTGTATACAATTAAAGCACATAAAGCATTACACCCCTTCAGTAAATACTTTGAAAAACCCTGTTCATCATTACCTTCATAAAACAAGAAAATATATTCCCCAAAGAGTACATTGTACACAGCGTTCATTAACACAAGGAATAATACAGGGAGTGCAGAATTATTAGGCAAGTTGTATTTTTGAGGATTAATTTTATTATTGAACAACAACCATGTTCTCATTAATATCAAAGCTGAATATTTTTGGAAGTAGTTTTTAGTTTGTTTTTAGTTTTAGCTATTTTAGGGGGATATCTGTGTGTGCAGGTGACTATTACTGTGCATAATTATTAGGCAACTTAACAAAAAACAAATATATACCCATTTCAATTATTTATTTTTACCAGTGAAACCAATATAACATCTCAACATTCACAAATATACATTTCTGACATTCCAAAACAAAAACAAATCAGTGACCAATATAGCCACCTTTCTTTGCAAGGACACTCAAAAGCCTGCAATCCATGGATTCTGTCAGTGTTTTGATCTGTTCACCATCAACATTGCGTGCAGCAGCAACCACAGCCTCCCAGACACTGTTCAGAGAGGTGTACTATTTTCCCTCCTTGTAAATCTCACATTTGATGATGGACCACAGGTTCTCAATGGGGTTCAGATCAGGTGAACAAGGAGGCCATGTCATTAGATTTTCTTCTTTTATACCCTTTCTTGCCAGCCACGCTGTGGAGTACTTGGACGCGTGTGATGGAGCATTGTCCTGCATGAAAATCATGTTTTTCTTGAAGGATGCAGACTTCTTCCTGTACCACTGCTTGAAGAAGGTGTCTTCCAGAAACTGGCAGTAGGACTGGGAGTTGAGCTTGACTCCATCCTCAACCCGAAAAGGCCCCACAAGCTCATCTTTGATGATACCAGCCCAAACCAGTACTCCACCTCCACCTTGCTGGCGTCTGAGTCGGACTGGAGCTCTCTGCCCTTTACCAATCCAGCCACGGGCCCATCCATCTGGCCCATCAAGACTCACTCTCATTTCATCAGTCCATAAAACCTTAGAAAAATCAGTCTTGAGATATTTCTTGACCCAGTCTTGACGTTTCAGCTTGTGTGTCTTGTTCAGTGGTGGTCGTCTTTCAGCCTTTCATACCTTGGCCATGTCTCTGAGTATTGCACACCTTGTCCTTTTGGGCACTCCAGTGATGTTGCAGCTCTGAAATATGGCCAAACTGGTGGCAAGTGGCATCTTGGCAGCTGCACGCTTGACTTTTCTCAGTTCATGGGCAGTTATTTTGCGCCTTGGTTTTTCCACACTCTTCTTGCGACCCTGTTGACTATTTTGAATGAAACGCTTGATTGTTCGATGATCACGCTTCAGAAGCTTTGCAATTTTAAGAGTGCTGCATCCCTCTGCAAGATATCTCACTATTTTTGACTTTTCTGAGCCTGTCAAGGCTCTTCTTTTGACCCATTTTGCCAAAGGAAAGGAAGTTGCCTAATAATTATGCACGCCTAATATAGGGTGTTGATGTCATTAGACCACACCCCTTCTCATTACAGAGATGCACATCACCTAATATGCTTAATTGGTAGTAGGCTTTCGAGCCTATACAGCTTGGAGTAAGACAACATGCATAAAGAGGATGATGTGGTCAAAATACTCATTTGCCTAATAATTCTGCACTCCCTGTAAAGCTTTGTATGGAGTGAAAGGTGATAACCAAAGTATTTGATTCTCAAACATTACTATCTTTGAATGCACTATTACATGCAGCGATCTCCTCCATAGTATGGGGAGGAGCGCTTGCTAATGCTTTCACTCGTCCCTATACTGACTAGTTGTTTGCCAGCAGCAGATCGTAAATTCTATGAAACGCTTGTTGGGTCAAAGTGATCACTACACCCCCTAAAAATTGTAGTTTACAAAATGTTGTCACTTATGGAGGTTTCCACTGTAGGGGTATCTCAGAGTCTCTTCAAATGCAACATGGTGACCAAAAAACAATCCAGCAAAATCTGACCTCCAAAAACAATATGGTGCTCCTTGCCTTCTGAACCCTGCCATGTACCCATATAGCAGTTTACAACCACATATGGGGTGTTTCTGCAAACTGCAGATTCAGGGTAATAAATATTGAGTTTTGTTTTGTTGTTAACCCTTGATGTGTTATAGGAAAAAAATTGATTAAAATGGAGAATCTGCAAAAACAGTGAAATTTCAAAATTTTACCTCCATTTTTTAAAATTCATGTGGAATACCTAAAGGGTTAACAACATTTCTAAAATCAGTTTTGTATAGTTTGAGGGGTATAATTTCTAAAATTGAGTTATTTATGGGTGGTTTTTATTATGTCAGTCCCTAAATGTGACTTTAGAACTGCATTGGTCTGCTGACTTCCTTCCTTCGACGCAGGCGCAGTGAGGAAGCCGGCAGCAGGAGCACATCCTTCACTCACTGAACCTGCGCCGAATACTAAACAGGACGGCGCAGGCGCGGAATTTACAGGACACTGAGGAGAAATCGAAAGTCAATCAACTGGACCTGGGCGTGCCAAAGGTTGCGTAGACCGAGCCTCTAGGTGCTGAAGCAACGCCCTAATAGCCTAGAGGCTCATTAGCATATTTTAAAAGTCTTAATTTTAAGAGAATGGCAGCAGGCAGGGAGTTATAAAGCATACTGTTATGTAATGCTGACATTAGCACATCTCTAATGTCAGTCAGCTACATAACGTTATTTATCATGACAGAAACCCTTTAACCTGTTACGTGCACAAGGCGTACAGGTACGCCCTGATGTCCTGGTACTTAAGGACACAAGGCGTACCTGTACGCCCTGTGTATTTCCAATCATCGCCGCGCGGCGGGCAGTGATTGGAACCCGGTGCCTGCTCAAATCATTCAGCAGGCACCTTGGCTAAATGCACAGGGGGGTCCCATAACCCCCCCGTGTCGACGATCGCCGCAAACCGCAGGTCAATTCAGACCTGCGGTTTGCAGCTTTTCAATGCTGCTGGCGGCGGCTGGCGGCGGTGCCATTGGGTCCCTGTGGGGCTGTAGGGGGGACCCGATGGCATGGAAGGCAGCACGATGCCTAAGGAAGGCATTGCGCTGCCTTCCAGTGACAAGCCTGTGAGATCCAGCCCCCTGGATCTCACAGGCCAGAAGCTGTATGAGTAATACACACTGTATTACTCATACAGCCAATGCATTCCAATACAGAAGTATTGGAATACATTGTAAAGGATTAGACCCCCAAAAGTTGAAGTCCTAAAGTGGGACAAAAAATTTAGGGGAAAAAAAAGTGGAATAAATTTAGTTTTGCCCCCAAAAAATTAAAAGTTTAAGTAAAAATTAACAAAAACGTAATTTTCCCAAAATAAAGTTAAAAAAAATTGCAAAAAAATAGGGGGGGGGGGAGTATACATATTAGGTATTGCCGCGTCCGTATCGACCAGCTCTATAAATATATCACATGACCTAATCCCTCAGATGAACACCGTAAAAAAAAAAAAAAAAAAACTGTACTAAATAAACCATTTTTTTGTCACCTTACATCACAAAAAGTACAACAGCAAGCGATCAAAAAGGCACATGGCCACCAAAATAGTACCAATCTAACCGTCACCTCATCCCACAAAAAATTTGCCCCTACTTGAGACAATTGCCTAAAAAATAAAAAAACTATGGCTCAGAATATGGAGACACTAAAACATCATTTTTTTTTGTTTTAAAAAAGCTGTTATTGTGTAAAACTTACATAAATAAAAAATAAACCCCTCAGATGAACACCGTAAAAAAATAAAAAACTGTGCTAAATAAACCATTTTTTGTCACCTTACATCACAAAAAGTGTAATAGCAAGCGATCAAAAAGTCTTATGCACCCCAAAATAGTGCCAATCAAGCCGCAATCTCATCCAGCAAAAAAAGAGACCCTACCTAAGATAATTGCCCAAAAACTGAAAAAACTATGGCTCTTAGAATATGGAGACACTAAAACATGATTTTCTTTTTGTTTCAAAAATGATATTATTGTGTAAAACTTACATAAATAAAAACAAAGTATACATATTAGGTATCTCCGCATCCGTATCGGCCAGCTCTATAAAAATATCACATGAGTTAACCCCTCAGGTGAACACCGTAAAAAATATAAAATAAAAACTGCGCTAAATAAACAATTTTTTGTCTCCTTACATCACAAAAAGTGTAATAGCAAGCGATCAAAAAGTCATATGCACCCCAAAATAGTGCCAATCAAACCGTCATCTCATCCCGCAAAAATCATACCCTACCCAAGGTAATCGCCCAAAAACTGAAAAAACTATGGCTCTCAGACAATGGAAACACTAAAACATGATATTTTTTATTTCAAAAATGAAATCATTGTGTAAAACTTACATAAATAAAAAAAAGTATACATATTAGGTATCGCCGCGTCCGTATCGACCGGCTCTATAAAATTATCACATGATCTAACCCCTCAGGTGAATACCGTAAAAAAATTAAAATAAAAACGGTGTCAAAAAAGCCATTTTTTTTGTCACCTTACATCACAAAAAGTGTAATAGCAAGCGGTCAAAAAGTCATACGCCCCCCAAAATAGTGCCAATCAAACCGTCATCTCATCCCGCAAAAATCATACCCTACCCAAGATAATCGCCCAAAAACTGAAAAAACTATGGCTCTCAGACTATGGCAACACTAAAACATGATTTTTTTTGTTTCAAAAATGAAATCATTGTGTAAAACTTACATAAATAAAATAAAAGTATACATATTAGGTATCGCTGCATCCGTGACAACCTGGTCTATAAAAATACCACATGATCTAACCTGTCAGATGAATGTTGTAAATAACAAAAAATAAAAACGGTGCCAAAACAGCTATTTCTTGTTACCTTGCCTCACAAAAAGTGCAATATAGAGCAAACAAAAATCATATGTACCATAAAATAGTACCAACAAAACTGCCACCCTATTCCGTAGTTTCTAAAATGGGGTCACTATTTTTCTACTCTAGGGGTGCATCAGGGGGGCTTCAAATGGGAAATGGTGTTAAAAATCCATTCCAGCAAAATCTGCCTTCCAAAAACCGTATGGCATTCCTTTCCTTCTGCGCCCTGCCGTGTGCCCGTACAGCATTTTACGACCACATATGGGGTGTTACTGTAAACTAAAGAATCAAAGGCATAAATATTGAGCTTTGTTTAGCTGTTAACCCTTGCTTTGTAACTGG
This sequence comes from Bufo bufo, assembly GCF_905171765.1. Taxonomy (NCBI): domain Eukaryota; kingdom Metazoa; phylum Chordata; class Amphibia; order Anura; family Bufonidae; genus Bufo; species Bufo bufo. Next base: position 390,606,967 of record NC_053392.1, read on the forward strand.
AAATAATTATTAAAATGGAAAATCTGCCAAAAAAGCGAAATTTTTAAATTGTATCTCTAATTTCCATTAATTCTTGTGTTACACCTAAAGGGTTAACAAAGTTTGTAAAATCAGTTTTGAATACCTTGAGGGGTGTAGTTTCTAGAATGGGGTCATTTTTGGGTGGTTTCTTTTATGTAAGCCTCACAAAGTGACTTCAGATCTGAACTGGTCCTTGAAAAGTGGGTTTTTGAAAATTTCTGAAAAATTTCAAGGTTTGCTTCTAAACTTTTAAGCCTTGTAACATCCCCAAAAAATAAAATGTCATTCCCAAAATGATCCAAACATGAAGTAGACATATGGTGAATGTAAAGTAATAACTATTTTTGTAGGTATTACTATGTATTATAGAGGTAGAGAAATTGAAACTTGGTAATTTGCTAATTTTTTAAAATTTTGGGCAAATTTGGAATTTTTTTATAAATAAAAATGCATTTTTTTTACTCCATTTTACCAAGTGTCATGAAGTACAATATGTGACGAAAAAAAATTCGCAGAATGGCCTGGATAAGTCAAAGTGTTTTAAAGTTATCACCACATAAAGTGATACTGGTCTGATTTGCAAAAAATGGCCTAGTCCTGAAGGTGAAAATGAGGCCGGTCCTTAAGGAGTTAAGGGCAGCCATACACAGTGAATACCGTAGCTGTCAACCCAACAATTCTTTGGCTGACAGCTATGTCTCCCAACTCTCCATACAAATACATGTTTGACAGAAAATGTATTTGTAATCAATGGAAAGAAAAGAGAAAACCAATGTCAGACATTTCTGGAGGTGGCTTATCTCCTGGGAGAACAAAAGGATGAGGTGAAAATATTCCCTTCATCCAACTAGAGATGAGCGAATTTCAGGAAAAATTTTATCCCCACCGAAGCCGAATTTCCTTGAAATTTGTGGTAACGAATCACATTTTTTCCTAAAATGCCTGCTGAGCGTGTGAGGACACAGAGCAAGGAACTCTGGGAAGGCAGGATCACCCATAATGCCATGCATGCAGCTAATCAGCAGCCAGCCCTGTTATGTCACAGCCCTATAAATAGCCTCAGCCATCTTGGATTCTGCCATTTTCCAGTATAATTAGTGCAGGGAGAGATGTCAGCAGGCGCTAGGGACAGTGCTAGAAAATTCTTCATTGTGCTAAAAAAAACAATTTACAAGTGCATGAAAAGATTATTCAAGGTGTAGGGAAAGGATAGGGAGGAATCATTCCACAGCATTTATGTTGAACATGGTTCAGTAGGGGAGGTTACAGCCTGGGTATTGGGAACAATCCTATGACACCTTGCTGCACTGACTGGGCACCCAAATTGCCATTACACAGCTCTGTAATTCCAGCAAACCATTCTTGTTATTGGGGTGTTATAGCCATTAACAGAGTTTATTACAAGTAAATATTTCTACATCTTATTTGCCCTTGTGCGGGGCAGTTATATGTTCTAAAGCATTTTTTGGCTTGTATTAGTGGCAAAAAGGGGCTTATTAGCCCTTTTTGTTGTGTATTAGTGGCAAAAGAAAAATATATTTGTCGTTCAGCGGTGCAGTTATATGTTCTAAAGCGTGCTGCTATCTCGCCAATAGGGGAGTCTTTAATCTAGTACAAAACCATCCGCATATCTGGACATGGAAAGCAGAATCAACCTCCACAGATGCACTCCTCTCCTCCAACACACTCCTGTGGGATATCGAGAGATCGCACCAATAGTAAAGCACTTATTATTCCAATCAAATAAAAAGGTATATTATACTCACAAAGCCAATCCTTGTTAAAAAGCATATCTCAAATCAATGAAACACAATTGGGGCAAAATTGATTTGAGATATGTTTTTAACAAGGATTGGCTTTGTGAGTATAATAAACCTTTTTATCTGATCTAAGTAATCAGTGCTTCACTATTAGCGCGATCTCTCGATATCCCACAGGAGTGTGTTGGAGGAGAGGAGTGCATCTGTGGAGGTCGATTCTGCTTCCCATTTCCACATGTTGAAGACTCCCCTGTTGGCGAGATAGCAGAGCGGTCCTACCTTAAAAATGCACAGACTGACTTTGTGAACACTACCCACTTCACATTTGGACCTGCAGCGCTAATTCAGGCAACGTACTAGAGTGAATTTTATTTCGATTGACATACAGTGGGGGAAATAATTATTTGACCCCTCACTGATTTTGTAAGTTTGTCCAATGACAAAGAAATGAAAAGTCTCAGAACAGTATCATTTCAATGGTAGGTTTATTGTAACAGTGGCAGATAGCACATCAAAAGGAAAATCGAAAAAATAACTTTAAATAAAAGATAGCAACTGATTTGCATTTCATTGAGTGAAATAAGTATTTGAACCCTCTAACAAAAAAAGACTTAATACTTGGTGGAAAAACCCTTGTTTGCAAGCACAGAGGTCAAACGTTTCTTGTAATTGATGACCAAGTTTGCGCACATTTTTGGAGGAATGTTGGTCCACTCCTCTTTGCAGATCATCTCTAAATCCCTAAGGTTTCGAGGCTGTCTCTGTGCAACTCTGAGCTTGAGCTCCCTCCATAGGTTTTCGATTGGATTAAGGTCCGGAGACTGACTAGGCCACTCCATGACCTTAATGTGCTTCTTCTTGAGCCACTCCTTTGTTGCCTTTGCTGTATGTTTTGGGTCATTGTCGTGCTGGAACACCCATCCACAACCCATTTTCAGTTTCCTGGCAGAGGGAAGGAGGTTGTCGCTCAGGATTTCACGATACATGGCTCCGTCCATTTTCCCGTTTATGCGAATAAGTTGTCCTGTGCCCTTAACAGAAAAACACCCCCAAAGCAAAATGTTTCCACCCCCATGCTTGACGGTGGGGACGGTGTTTTGGGGGTCATAGGCAGCATTTTTCTTCCTCCAAACACAGCGAGTTGAGTTAATGCCAAAGAGCTCTATTTTGGTCTCATCAGACCACAGCACCTTCTCCCAGTCACTCTCTGAATCATTCAGGTGTTCATTGGCAAACTTCAGACGGGCCTGCACATGTGCCTTCCTGAGCAGGGGGACCTTGCGAGCCCTGCAGGATTTTAATCCATTGCGGTGTAATGTGTTTCCAATGGTTTTCTTGGTGACTGTGGTCCCTGCTAATTTGAGGTCATTAACTAACTCCTCCCGTGTAGTTCTAGGATGCTTTTTCACCTTTCTCAGAACCATTGACACCCCACGAGGTGAGATCTTGCGTGGAGCCCCAGAGCGAGGTCGATTGATGGTCATTTTGTGCTCCTTCCATTTTCGAACAATCGCACCAACAGTTGTCACCTTCTCTCCCAGCTTCTTGCTAATGGTTTTGTAGCCCATTCCAGCCTTGTGCAGGTCTACAATTTTGTCTCTGACATCCTTGGACAGCTCTTTGGTCTTTCCCATGTTGGAGAGTTTGGAGTCTGCTTGATTGATTGATTCTGTGGACAGGTGTCTTTTATACAGGTGACTAGTTAAGACAGGTGTCCTTAATGAGGGTGACTAATTGAGTAGAAGTGTCTAACCACTCTGTGGGAGCCAGAACTCTTAATGGTTGGTAGGGGTTCAAATACTTATTTCACTCAATGAAATGCAAATCAGTTGCTATCTTTTATTTAAAGTTATTTTTTCGATTTTCCTTTTGATGTGCTATCTGCCACTGTTACAATAAACCTACCATTGAAATGATACTGTTCTGAGACTTTTCATTTCTTTGTCATTGGACAAACTTACAAAATCAGTGAGGGGTCAAATAATTATTTCCCCCACTGTATGTTCTAAAGCCCTTTTTGTCATATAATAGTGGCAAAAGAAAAAATATATTTGCCATTCAGCGGTACAGTTACATGTAGTGTTGATCGAGCACCCTAGTGCTCGGTTGCTCCGTGGCTCAAGCCGAACAGATCGGGATGCTTGGGTGCTCGGTATAATGGAAGTCAATGGGAGAACCCGAGCATTAAACCAGGCACCCCCTGCTCTGAAGAGGGGAGGGTGCCTAATTCATAGGAAAAGTTCCGAAATTGATAGAAACACCACTGAAATGGTTCAGGAACAGCATGACGAGGATGTCGGGATGCATCTTGGACTCTCAGGTCGTTGCTGGGAATGATGTTGTCCGAGTAGTACGCCTCTTTTACAGACTGACAATAATACGCACAAAACCGAAAATAAAATCACAAGGATTTACAAAAATCACAAGGGACCGGCACTACAATACACCCTTTGTTACACATAAAGGAGCGCATCATACACAGCCTTGAAAAATTATGATTAATGGCCTGCTGGTGACTTTCAAAAACATTTGGAGCAAGAGCCTGCTGATCTGACCATCTTAAACATTATGGGCGAGGCCCTGCTGCCGCTTTGGTGACTCTATATAACCTGGTCCCGATCGCACGCCCCCGTGACGGCGACGATCCATTCGGATGTCTGCCCTATCAACTTTCGATGTTATTTCCAGAGCGAACCACGGTGACCATGGGTAACGGGGAATCAGGGTTTGATTCCGGAGAGGGAGCCTGTAAAACAGCTACAGCTACCACATCCAAGCAAGGCAGCATGCGCGCAAATTACCTATTAGGTATAATTAGGTGAGGGCCTGCTGGTCAGCTGACCCTCTAAAAGATTGTAGGTGAGAACCTGCAGGTGAGCTGACCCTATAATAGATTGTAGGTGAGGGCCTGCTGGTGAGTTGACCCTCTAAAAAATTATATGCGAGGGTCTACAGGTGAACTGACCCTGTAAAAGATTTTAGATGTGGGCCTGCTGCTAAGCTAACCCTGTAAAAGATTTTAGGTGCGAGCCTGCTGGTGAGCTGACCCTGTAAAACATTATATGTGAGGGGCTGCTGGTGAGCTGACCCTGTAAAACATTTTAGGTGCGGGCCTGCTGGTGAGCTGACCCTGTAAAACATTATATGCGAGGGCCTGCTGGTGACCTGACCCTGTAAAACATTTTAGGTGCAGGCCTGCTGATTAGTTGACCCTCTAAAAATTATTGTGAGGGCCTGCTGATGAGCTGACTCTGTAAAACATTGTAGGTGAGGGCCTGCTGGTGAGCTGACCCTCTAAAAAATTATATGCGAGGGCTTGCTGGTGAGCTGACCCTGTAAAACATTGTAGGTGAGGGCCTACTGGTGAGCTGACCCTCTAAAAAATTATATGTGAGGGCCTGCTGGTGAGCTGACCCTCTTAAAAATTATATGTGAAGGGCATATATGCGAAGGCATTATATGCAACGAATAAGCATGTTGATATGATCGAAGAGGGGGATGAGAAAAGGAAGATTCAACCATATACCCTTGTTTGTGGTGGAAGGGGTGCATGGGAATACAGTGTATTCAATACACCATAAAAGCCACATTTAAAGTGCCTTTATGTTCAGCTGCTTTCCTCTGGTGGAGTAGAGAAGTCATGGTCGATCAGGGCCTTGTTCATTTATATAACGTCAACCTGTCAGCATTTTCAGTTGACAGGCAGATACGCTTATCTGTTATAATGCCACCAGCAGCACTAAATACCCGCTCAGACAAAATGCTGGCGGCAGGGCAGGCCAGCACCTCCAAGGCATAGAGCGCCAGTTTGTGCCACGTGTCCAACTTGGACACCCAGTAGTTGTAAGGCACTGAGGGATCATTGAGGGCGCTGACACCATCTTCCAAAATGTTTCCCTCCTTGTTACACTAGGCCACGCAACAGGGTGAGGATGCTGGCGGGGTGTCATTAAACTGTCCCATGCTTTGGAGAGTGTTGCCCTGCCTCTGTTGGAACTGCTATGTGTTCCCCTTGTTTCCCCTCCTCGGTTGACCAAGGAACTACGGACTCTGCCGCCAGCGTTGTCAGATGGAAATTTTTGGAGCAATTTTTCAACAAGGATCTTCTGAAATTGCACCGTTTTGCTCGTCCTCTCCACCAGAGGAATGAGAGATGAGAAGTTCTCTTTGTAGTGGGGGTTGAGAAGGGTGAACAACCAGTAATCCGTGTTGTCTAAAATGCGTATAACGAGTGGGTCACTGGAAAGGCAGCCTAACATGAAGTCAGCGTGTGTGCCAGAGTACCAACAGGCAAGACTTCGCTGTCATCATCAGGACAATTACTCTCAATTTCCTCAACCTCTTCCTCCTCTTCTGCCCACCCACGCTAAACAGATGGAATTAAACTTCTATGGGTACTACCCTCTGTAGCGGTGGGAACCGTCTCCTGCTCCTCCTCCTTCATCGACCAATACGCGCTGAGAAGACGAACTCAGGGTGGTCTGGCTATCACCCTGTGTAATGTCTTACCCCATTTCCCCCTCTTCCACATGCAAAGCATCGTCCTTAATTGTGAGCAGCGAGTGTTTTAGTAGATACAGAAGTGGGATGGTGACGCTGATAATAGCGTTATCGCCGCTCGCCATCTGTGTTTATTCCTCAAAGTTTCTTAAAACCTCACAGAGGTCAGACATCCATGCCCACTGCTCGCTTGCGATTAGCGGAAGCTTACTGGAGAGGCGACGACCATGTTGCAGCTGGTATTCCACTACTGCCCTCTGCTGCTCACAAAGCCTAGCCAACATGTGGAACGTCGAGTTCCAGCGCGTGCTCGCATCGCACAACAGCCGGTGAGCTGGCATTTTCAAACGCTGCTGCAGCATTGACAGTCTGAAGCTGTCGATGACTTGTGGAATAGTGCACACACGTGGCGCACCTTCACCAGTAGCTCAGGCAAATTGGGGTAGGTTTTGAGAAACCGCAGAACCACTAAGTTTAAGACGTGGGCTAGGCATGGGATGTGTCTGAGCTTGCCGAGCTTCAAAACCGCCACCAAGTTACGGCCATTATCAGACACAACCATGCCTGGTTCTAGGTTGAGTGGCGAGAGCCACAGCTCAGTCTGGTCTCTTATCCCCTGCCACAGCTCTGCGGCGGTGTGCTGTTTGTCTCCTAAGCATATCAGCTTGAGCTGGGCCTGTTGCCGCTTCCCCACTGCAGTGCTACACTGCTTCCAGCTACCGACTGATGACTGACTGGTGCTGCACGCAGATAATTCGGAGATGGAAGTGGAGGCGGAGGAGGAGGAGAAGTGGGGGTTGGAGCCACTAACGTAGGTGCTGGCGGAAACCCTGATCGACGTAGGGCCCGCAATCCTTGGTATCGGTAGCACCTGTGTCATCCCAGGGTACGACTCGCTCTCAGTCTCCACAACATTCACCCAGTGTGCCATCAGGGAAATATAGCGTCCCTGGCCGAATGCACTTGTCCATGTGTCCGTGGTTAAGTGGACCTTTTCAGTAACTGCGTTGGTCAGGTTGGAGGAAGGAGTATCAAGACTGGACTTGGTGGAAGACAGGGTGGTGCTTAACTGACTGGAAGCATTATATGCTGCAATCCAACCGACAACCTGGTCGCACTGATCTGACTTCAAGATCGGTGTCCTGCGCTGTCCTGCAAACTGGGACATGAAGCTAGGTATCGTGGATGGCTGTTTTTCTTGTGCTCTGGCAGCAGGCACAGTTTCAATGAGCCCAGCGCCACGGCCTCTGCGTGCACCATCAGCATCACGGCCACTTCCCCGTCCCTTACTGCTCGCCTTCTTCATTTAAAAATGTGTTATATGCTTGAAAGTATGTCACACGTACAGTAGCGTAGGATTTGGAAGTGTATGCGCAAAAAAATGTAAAAAGGTATTTGGGATGTGGAATTGTCACACAGGAGATATCCCACAGATAATGTCAATGCTATCACCAGCGGCTAATAAAAAATTACAGGTAATGTCACATGTATTTAGGATGTGTAAAACGTTACACAGAAGAGGTACCACCGGTAATGTCACTGTCCAAAGCGTCTACGTAAAAATTACACTGTATGTCACAAATAAAAACTTTAGGCACATACTTTAAACTGGAAATGTGGCACTAGTAATTTCACTGTTCGCAGCAGAGAGTATCTATTGAAAAAGTACACTGGATGTCACAGATATTTTTTTGGATGCGCACACTTTATACTGGGGATGTGGCGCAGCTAATGTCACTGTCCGCAGCGGACACCATCTATTGAAAAAGTACACTGGATGTCACAGATATTTTTTTGGATGCGCACACTTTATACTGGGGATGTGGCGCAGCTAATGTCACTGTCCGCAGCGGACACCATCTATTGAAAAAGTACACTGAATGTCACAGATATTTTTTGGATGCGCACACTTTACACTGGAGATGTGGCGCAGCTAATCTCACTGTACACAGCAGACACCGTCTATAGAAAAAGTACACTGAATGTCACAGATATTTTTTGGATGCGCACACTGTACACTGGAGATGTAGCGCAGCTAATCTCTCACTGTCCACAGCGGATACCGTTTATTTAAAAAGTACACTGGATGTCACAGATATTTTTTGGATGCGCACACTTTAAACTGGAGATGTAGTGCAGCTAATATCACTGTCCGCAGCAGACACCGTGTATTGAAAAAGTACACTGGATGTCACAGATATTTTAGGGATGCGCACACTTTGCACAGAAGATGTGGCGTGGATAATTTAACTGTCTGCAGTGGCCTATTAGACGCCATTTAGCGCAATATGCGCTAAAAATATATATTGCTGCTGTGACACACAATAGTACTTTTGGGTCTCTGAAAAGTTTTCTAATAAAAATCTTCCAATAACACTCCCTACACTGTCTTTCCCTTCCTATGCTCACCTCTCCCTGACTAAGACTAAGCTGAACACGTGTCATCGGGTGCTTTATAGCACCCGATGACGCATTTCAGCCAGCCCATCACTGTAATGCCAGTAGCCAACATGGCTACGGCATTACAGTGCATGCCAGTACATTCCTGCACATTTATTGGCTGCATGCGGGAAGGAGACTCGAGCATTGCGCTCAAGCATATGCAGTACTCGGCTGAGTACCGCCATGTGCCGAGCATCGAGCTCGATCATGACTAGTAAGGCTACTTTCACACTAGCGTTCGGGTGTCCGCTCGTGCGCACCGTTTGAAGGGGCTCACGAGCGGCCCCGAACGCATCCGTCTGGCCCCAATGCATTCTCAGTGGAGGCGGATCCACTGAGAATGCATCAGTCTGCCAGCGTTCAGCCTCCGCTCCGCTCAGTGAGCGGACACCTGAACGCTGCTTGCAGCGTTCGGGTGTCCGCCTGGCCGTGCGGAGGCGTGCGGATCCGTCCAGACTTACAATGTAAGTCAATGGGGACGGATCCGCTTGAAGATGACACAATATGGCTCAATCTTCAAGCGGATCCGTTCCCCATTGACTTTCAATGTAAAGTCTGAACGGATCCGCTCAGACAACTTTCACACTTAGAAAATTTTCTAAGTTTTAATGCAGACGCATCCGTTCTGAACGGATGCGAACGTCTGCATTATCGGAGCGGATCCGCTCCGAACGCTAGTGTGAAAGTAGCCTTACATGTTCTAAAGCCTTTTTTGTCGTGTATTAGTGGCAAAAGAAAAAAATATTTTCCGTTCAGCGGTGCAGTTGTATGTTTTAAAGCTTTTTGTGGCATGTATAAGTGGAAAAAGAAAAATATATTTGCCTTTCAGCGGTGCTGTTATATGTTCTAAAGCCTTCTGTAGCATGTGTAAGTGGAAAAAAATAAGGGCCTATTTGCCGTTCAGCAGTGCAGTTACATGTTCTAAAGCCCTTTTTGTCGTGTATTAGTGGCAAAAGAAAAATATATTTGCCGTTCAGCAGTGCAGTTATATGTTCTAAAGCCCTTTTTGGTGTGTATTAGTGGCAAAGATCTAATATATTTGCCATTGAGCGGTGAAGTTTCATTGTACTATATTCATTTACAGGGTGTATTAATAGGATAGATACGCACGTCCTATTTGCCGTTCTGTGGTGAATTATTATTGCTGTGTTTATTTTTTTGGGGGTGTATTAATAGGAAAAAGAATACAGGAATATTGATGGGTAATTGTAGACCTCCTTTTGTTGTATGGACCGAATTAAGTCGATTAGCCATTCAGTGGTGAAATTTTTTTGTGAAACAGCCTTTTCTGGGAAAATTTATGTGGGATTGTAGACCTCTTTTGCTGGACCGAATTACGTAGATTAGTCATACGTTGTTTTTTTTTTTTTGTGAAACAGCCTTTTTTGGGAATATTGATGGGTTATTGGAGACTTTCTTCTGTATGGACCAAATTACGTAGATTAGACATTCAGTGGTGAAATTTTTTTATAAAACAGCTGTCACAGGTAATGGGGAGGGAAAAACACCAGATAACACACAGAAGGAAATAGACCGGAGTCTAGGCCTCAAAGCTAAGGGAGAGGGATGGTAACCTCCTGGGAATCCCTAGATCTCTCCCTGACTCCTGCCAATATGAGTAGACCCTGAAGGTGGAAATGCTCATACACGGTAACCTTAGCCCTGGAGACCCTGTAAATCCCTAGGAGTGGTGGCAGGGAAAGACACCACTGGTTCCTTCCCAGATGAAGGAGCCATCATCTCTCTGAGGCTTAGAAAACAGCAAACACAAGCGAACAACAAAATGCTAAACAAAATGCACTTAGCTTAAAGAAGAATGGAGGAGCAGGAGATCCAAAAGCACAACACACCAGCTCAACCAACTCCAGCAGGAAATAACAACCGCATGGTAAGCAGTGTTAGTCAGAACTAAATAGAGCCTCGGTAATGACCACAAGCTGCACCTGACAAGAGGTGTGGTCATTACCAAACAACAACACTGCAAGGAGAAAACAGAGAGACTGTCAGATACCCTCACGTGCCACCAGTCTCTCAGATCTTCTCACCTCTGTCATCTGAGGGACCGTGACAACAGCCTTTTTGAGGAAAATTGGTTGGTAGCTGTAACTACGGTCGAGGACAATATATGTCCTTTATGGCCCACTGGGTAAATGTAATTCCTGCCCAGGCACACCAGAAACTTGGCCAGGTGACGTGGCTTCTGCCTCTACGTTCTCACGCTGCGGATAAATTCGGATCGAACCAAATTTTTTTTTAAAAATTGTCGAACCGGCCGAATTGAATTTTTGAAAATTCTCTCATCTCTACTTCTCACAGCTGATATCTTCTTTTGAGGAGAGTCAGGAGCTCATCACACACATTAGACTGAACATGCCATTCATGGTGGGTTTAGCTAACAATAAACTGATGTGTATGGGGACCTTGACAGGCAGCTTACTATGGCAGGCCTGAGAGCTCTCACACGGTCCCAGACTGCCATAGTAAACAATCAGAACCCTGCGATTTCATTGCAGAGGCTCCAATGGGAGGACAGAGACAACCCCCTCCCCCTGTCTAACCCCTCAGATGCAATGGTCAGGTCTATTGTCCATGGTGTCTGAGGAGTTAAATGACAGGAAGTGGAGTTATCTCGAAACCCGGTCATTGCGGCCTGGTGTCATCTGCCATTCTTTACACCCCTCACTCACCTCAGATATACTGGTAGTGTATGTGTGGGGTTTTAAAAAGGTTAATCTGGTACTTATTTTTGGATTTACCAAGATTGTACCTAGAGTTCACAGCATTTCTCCTCTCATCCCCAATTACGCTATTTCCTCACTTGATGCTGTATACATGATATTTACTATATATATATATATCACTGTTTTATTCACCTATTAAAAAAAGATTTAAAAAAATACAAAACGGTTTTGATAGCTGCTTTTGTTGTGCCCTGGGGAAAGAAGTACTTTGATGTCTGGACATTTGCCCCAATTTACCACTATGCAAAGTCATCAACTCCTTTTTTTATTTCACTTCAAAGGGTTAACTGGTATTAACTTATGCTGTTTCATACGGTGTAACTGCATTTCATTTGTTTGTTTTAATATATATCCTGCTCATTTGCACAGCACTATAGAGAGGGTTAATGAATGCTGAGAGACTTTGGGGAATTTCTAGCAAATAATGAGAAGAAGCTAGTTGTGTTGGTCGAGCACCAAAGTGCTTGTATGCTCGAGTAGAACACTTCCCGATGCTCGGGTGCTCTACAGAGCACCCGAGCACAATAGAAGTCAATGGGAGAACCCGAGCATTAAACCAGGCACCCCCTGCTCTGAAGAGGGGAGGGTGTCGGGACTCTAGTTCAGCTTAGAAGTCCCTGCCCTGACTCCATATATAGCTATGTCTCTATATGGAGTCAGTGCTTGGGGACACCCAGTGTATTTAATATATATATCACAACCTTCAACATCTAAAGAATTATTAGGAACACCATACTAATACGGTGTTGGACCCCCTTTTGCCTTCAGAACTGCCTTAATTCTACGTGGCATTGATTCAACAAGGTGCTGATAGCATTCTTTAGAAATGTTGGCCCATATTGATAGGATAGCATCTTGCAGTTGATGGAGATTTGAGGGATGCACATCCAGGGCACGAAGCTCCCGTTCCACCACATCCCAAAGATGCTCTATTGGGTTGAGATCTGGTGACTGTGGGGGCCATTTTAGTACAGTGAACTCATTGTCATGTTCAAGAAACCAATTTGAAATGATTCGAGCTTTGTGACATGGTGCATTATCCTGCTGGAAGTAGCCATCAGAGGATGGATACATGTTCTCATTCTGTTTACGCCAATTTCGGACTCTACCATTTGAATGTCTCAACAGAAATCGAGACTCATCAGACCAGGCAACATTTTTCCAGTCTTCAACAGTCCAATTTTGGTGAGCTCGTGCAAATTGTAGCCTCTTTTTCCTATTTGTAGTGGAGATGAGTTGTACCCGGTGGGGTCTTCTGCTATGTAGCCCATCCGCCTCAAGGTTGTGCGTGTTGTGGCTTCACAAATGCTTTGCTGCATTTGGAATACTAGTAAGTATTCCTATACAGCAGAAGTCACTTTTTTTTTTTTAAAGTAACTTTCCTTGCAGCTCTATAGTGTAGTGGCTAACATTCTTGGCTATAAGGTAGAAAGTTGTGAGTTCGAATCCCGCAAGAAACTTTTCAGAAATATAGGCTAAATTAGATTTAAATACACTTATTCGAGCATAGAGATGCTCGAGCCGAACTGGTTTTCGGACGAGCATGCTTGCCCCAACACTAGAAGCTAGCAATTTTCCACATTTTACCATAATTTTTAAAGAACAGTATGTTTTGGCGGGAAAAATACATACTTCTTTACCACCAAAACGAGACAAACTGACCTTTTGAATGCCAGGTGCTGCTATGTTATTACAGTATGTCTGGAAACCTGTTTTTGTCTGCTGTGTCATTGCTATTGAGTATCATTGAAGCTTTAAGCCAAGTCTATGAGAGACAAGAATTATATTGTATTTTTTTGTGCTGAGTTTCTCCACTCCTCCCACTAGAACGGTCTAGTTCAGCTAGAACTGTATATTAATAGAGCAGTCAGAGCCCCTAGTGTTCTTCAGTTAGGGATCAGTGCATAGAAAAGGAGACTCTGCCAAACTACTTGAATGACCAGAAACAGATGCTGAGATGGGTATATTCTGCCACAGACCTTTGGCCAAGGTACCACGCTTCTGAGAGAGAGATGGACAGCTAGCTCAGGCCTTTCCTCGGTGTCAAACCCTCGCCTGTATTGTTTTGAACCTGAATTCCTCCAGTAAGGAAGCACCCTGGTTTACTGCAGACCCTGACTCTCTGCACTTATTTCCCATTAAACAGGGAATGTGCTGCCGACAATGTGCAAATTAAATGGGAGGTAAAGGATCATAATAACTATAGTTCATCCCCCATGTAGTTTGCATTAGTCTACATGAAGGTATTTTAATCGAGCCCCAATCAACATTGTATCATCAATAAGTGCTCGCTATGGCCCCCTATCAGGTCATGTAAAAAGACTCCTCATCACTGTTCTTCCTTGCAATACTTATTTTCTATAGCACATCAAGTTCAATAAAGACATAACAGCTTAATAAAACTTTGAAACAAAATTTGCAATAATTACAGAAAAGCAAATTATAGCAATTCACCAGACAACAGGTGTCATTATTTTACAATTACGGTAAAGAAAATCAAGTGCTAAATATTAACATATTCTGTCCCACTGGAAACATATTAGGAATGATGAAGTACAATTATTCACTAGGAGATGCATGTTAAGGAACTGTAAAATAAATGATGGCTATTCAAATTTTAAATTTCACATCATAAAGCTCCAACAAAGAAAGCACTTTTGTCATTTTGGCATCAGTACCTCTTTCGATAGAAAAGCTTAAACAAAGAGAAAAGCGTCTACAAAACAAAAATAGGCTCCAAAACATGAAACAACATAATATCTCAAAAGTATCCCCTTTCTGGCTACTATTGATAAATGTGTATGTAAGATAACTACAGAATGTGACACTTATTAATATTGCCATTGTTGATATTCTGTGCCGTTTTCTACATTTCATAAGCTATTTTCCTATGTTGGCCAGATCTTCTGTGCTGTCCATGTTGAGGTCCTGTCCATAGGACAGCTTCCTCCATTCAAACACAATACAACCTGCACTAAACTCCGAACAGTGCAAGTGTAGACAGCAGGTGCAGTGTATTTGAAAGTGATTTGACTGGTCACATGGCCCTCCATCAACATCGATTTCATGGATCGGGCCTCCATTTAGATAGCACAGAACACTTGTCCAGTAAGGGGGCATAACTTATGAAATAAAGAAAATGGAGCAGAATATCAACAAAGGCCATATTAGTAAGTGAAATATAGTCATATAGTCATCTTACAAACACATTGGTCAACAGTAATGTGAAATTGGCCAATCCCTTTAATAATAAACACAAAACTCGTTTCTAACTACTATAGAAGTCAATAAGAAGGGTCTAAATAGAACAAGAAAACACAGCTGAGACAATGTACGGTAATGAATGTCTAACAATAGCAACCTCAAAAAGGTGAATGTGTCTTATGGGAAGGAAGAAAAAGTATATTAGGTGTAAGGGGTCTTGAAAATTAAAGTGTTTCTTTAGTTATCCTTCAGGTATCTCAAATGATGCACTCCCTTTCAAAGGTAAAGTTGGTCACAGCAGCAGGACTGTATATCCATCTAAAGTGCATGTAGATGTTCTCAATTTCACGTAATGACTGGTGTTTGGTGAGAGAAGGACCATACATGTTGAAACTCCTATTTTATTCTTAGGTACATAAGTCGCCTTCAGAGGTGTTTGAAGAACGTCCATCCTGGCAAATAACAGAAAATGTCCTGACAAAGCATTTCTGGTGAAATGCGTTGGATGAGTGAGGGCTCCTTATGCAGGCAGTTCTTCTTTTTTCTGTTGAGCCGAGATTTTTGGCTTAATTCTCCTAGGACATTTTCTGGTATTTACCTTGATGGATGCTCTTTGCGCCACATTCATTGTCTGGGTGTATATTTGCACTCTGCACTTTATTCTATTGAAATCCTTGTTTGGATGACTATGTTTGACCTCTCAATACCACTTTTTATGTGTCCGGTAGTTATGCTTGCTTAAATGTCTGCTTTAAGTTTGTCCCTCACATGAATTTTGTTTACCTATTGTTGAGTGGACTCCAATTTCAATGTTTACCTATGTGTATTTTAATGAATTTGAATAAAGGATATATTGTTTTTTATACCTTATGGTGATTTTCTCTTCTGGGCATTAACACCAGTACTTCTTATAGGATTGGTTAAATTAAATTATATATAAATTATATGCCAGGAAAATCTTGCAAGGTATAAACTGACTTGCCCATAGACTTTAATGACCAAGTACACAAAAAAAAGTGTCTTTTGGCATATATACACTGCCTGTCCAAAAATAAGTCGCCACCAAAAAAAAAAGGTTACACACTCTAATATTTCGTTGGACCACCTTTAGCTTTGATTACGGCGCGCATTCGCTATGGAATTGTTTCGATAAGCTTCTGCAATGTCACAAGATTTATTTCCATCCAGTGTTGCATTAATTTTTCACCTAGATCTTGCATTGATGATGGTAGAGTCTGACTGCTGCGCAATGCCTTCTCCAGCACATCCCAAAGATTCTCAATTGGGTTAAGGTCTGGACTCTGTGGTGGCCAATCCATGTGTGAAAATGATGTCTCATGCTCCCTTAACCACTCTTTCAATATTTGAGCCCGATGAATCCTGGCATTGTCATCTTGGAATATGCCCGTGCCATCAAGGAAGAAAAAATCCATTGCTGGAATAACCTGGTCATTCAGTATGTTCAGGTAGTCAGCTGACCTTATTCATGAACCTAGACCTGACCAACTGCAGCAACCCCATATCATAGCACTGCCCCCACAGGCTTGTACAGTAGGCACTATGCATGATGGGTGCATCACTTCATCTGCCTCTCTTCTTACCCTGATGCGCCCATCACTCTGGAACAGGGTAAATCTTGACTCAACAGAACACATGACCTTCTTCCATTGCTCCAGAGTCCAATCTTTATGCTTCCTAGCAAATTGAAGCCTTTTTTTCTGGTTTGCCTCACTGATTAGTGATTTTCTTACCGCTACACAGCTGTTCAGTCCCAATCCCTTGAGTTCCCTTCGCATCGTGCATGTGGAAATGCTCTTACTTTCACTATTAAACATAGCCCTGAGTTCTACTGTTGTTTTTCTTCAATTTGATTTCACCAAACGTTTAAGTGATCGCCGATCACGATCATTCAGGATTTTTTCCCGCCACATTTCTTCCTCGAATACGATGGGTCCCCACTATCCTTCCAGTTTTTAATAATGCATTGGACAGTTCTTAACCCAATTTTAGTAGTTTCTGCAATCTCCTTAGATGTTTTCTCTGCTTGATGCATGTCAATGATTTGACCCTACTCAAACAGACTAACATCTTTTCCACGACCACGAGATGTGTCTTTCGACATGGTTGTTTAAGAAATGAGAAGCAACTCATTGCACCAGTTGGGGTTAAATAACTTGTTGCCAGCTGAAAGATAATCGCCCATGTAGTAATTATCCAATAGGAGGCTCATAACTATTTGCTAAAATATAGTTAAATCCAGGTGGCGACTTTTTTTTTGGACAGGCAGTTTATTTAGCATCTTGGAGGACTGTGCATTTCCATCACAGCAGTAAAAAGAGGGGGAAAAAATGTACATGCCTATTTTAATGGCATTGAATGCCAATGGTCCCATCAAGAGAAAACCCTGAATGTTGTCTGACTTTAGTCTTGCATGTTTGTGTCTTTTAACCCATTCCTGACGTACGCCGTACATCTACAGCACATGTCGAGTCTTTAAAGATGGTGCCCGCTCCAGAGCGGAGCGTGCACCATAGCCAGCCTGTGCCTGCTGTTTCATACAGCAGGCAGCCCTGGCTAACGTCCGTGATTGGTGGTAATGCTGACAGCGGACATTTAAACACTCAGATGCGTGGTAAAACTTGACCATGGCATCTGATAGTGTTAAAAACCAGAGACACATGCTTTCAGTTCATGCAGACTTTCCCCCAGAGGAAATCGGGGAAAGCGCCCTGTTCTAATAATGAGCCGGAGCCTGTACTAGTGATTTCTATACAGAATAATGGAGCAATTTCCATTATTCTATATAAGTTGCAATCTGATGAACAAAAAGGAAAGATAGTGTAGAAGACTATATAAAATATAAAAACTCAACTCATCCTCCTTTCCAGAAAATAAAAATAATCAATGAAATAATTAACATAACGTGTATTGCTGCATGAGAAAACCCTCGCACTATAAAAATATTTTAAAAAATTAGCCCATACGGTGAATGGCGTAATGGAAAAATAGTCTGATTTGCTGTTTTTTTCACCTCTTAATCCCCACAAAAGATTGAATGGAAAAGTAATACACACCCCAAAATGGTACTGTCAAAAACTACAGATCACCCCCCCACACACACACACACACACATGCACACATCTCCGGAGGGATTAGAATATGGCGCTGAAAAGAAAAACAATGTTTCCAAAGTTTAAATTTTTTTTTAAATATTAAAACGCAAGAAAAAACTATACATATGTGGTATCACTGGATTCATACTGACCTGGAAAATGAAGAGCACCAGTCAGTTTTACCTCATAGTGAACGATGTAAAAAAAAACTTGAAACTGTAGAATTGCATTTTTTTCCAATTGTACCCCATTTGGAATTGTATTTCTGCTTTCACTATATCCTATGTAATATTAAATGGTCGCATTAAAAAGTACAGATTGTCTGGCAAAAAACACACCCTATGGCTATATGAATGGAAAAATAAAAAATGTATGGCTCTGTGAAGGCAGGGAGTGAAAACCCAAAAATAGAAAATTGCCATGTCAGGAAAGGGTTAAATCTTCATTTTTTAAATTTTTTATTTTTTTTTACAAACAATTGGAAAAACCAACAGCAGAACTAAACTTCTTAGGCTGAGTTCACACGGGCGTTGCGGGAAAAGGTGCGGGTGCGTTGCGGAAACATGCGCGCGAGTGCAAAACATTGTAATGCGTTTTGCACGCGCGTGAGAAAAATCGGCATGTTTGGTATCCAAACCCAAACTTCTTCACAGAAATTCGGGCTTGGGATCGGTGTTCTGTAGATTGTATTATTTCCCTTATAACATCATTATTATTTTCCCTTATAACATGGTTATAAGCAGTGTTCCCTCTAAGCTGCGCGGGTGAGCGGCCGCACAGCAATTATTGTGCCCCCGCTCACAAGTTTAATAAGTCCGCTCAGCAGCACCCGCTCGCAAAATGCCCACACTTGCCCACACTATTGATGAGTCCTTCAAAACTTCCTACTTCCGTGAGCGGCTCAGCGGGGCGCCGCCTACTACATGTTCCCGCACTACTGCTGCCTCCTCCTTTTCTAACTGAAGAGGAGGACTGAGCAGCAGTGCACAGGCAGAGGTAATGTGGCAGTCTGATGGAGAGAAGGGCCCCGCTGCTAATGTCCCCCGGCCCCATAAATCTCACTGCTGTGCAGGTGGAGGGAGACAGAGCAGTCCCTGTTCATGAAATCCTAATGTATTCCTCACATCCCGCCCCAAAGCAGTCACCCTGACACCGCCACAGTAATAAGGAAGGGGGACGCTAATATTTATTAAACCGGACACACTCCTTGACAAGAGGCATTCTGGGGCGGTAAGGTCTGTTCCCCACATGGAAAAGTCACTTTGTGGGGTTTGTCACGTATGGGGACCAGGATACCGGTCCTATATGTGGACGGGATACATGCAGGAGAGCTGAGCTTCTTAGAGTAGCAGAGCCGAGCTTGTTAAATGCAGCAGGGCTAAGCTTGTTAGATGCAGCAGGGCTGATCTTGTTAGGTGCAGCAGGGCAGGTGCTTACTATATATGTTGGGGTACAACTTGTTGTGAAATCCTACTGTGTCCTGACTCCTTACATTGGACTGTAGCCGCATGTACCGACTGTTCACAGCACAGACACTGCGGCCTCAAACAGTCCATTTACAAACCAAGCTCTGCTACATCTGTTCACAAATCTCTGTGTGCCTATACTGCAATAATATTTCTTTTCTTTAGTTCTATCCGCTTCTAGAAAAGCTGGGTAAAAGCCAATATTGCTGCCATTCCGACCTTCACCCAGCTTTCCCAGACCGCAGAACAACAAACCCTGAGGAGCAAACGTCGGGTGCACCTCTGCCGGTATGTGCATTCCACCGAGGCCTTCTCCACACAACTGGGGGCGAGGCAGATATAGGTATAGGCTGTATATAAGTATAGACCGTATATAGGTATAGGCAGTATATATGTACATAGGTATAGGCTGTGTATAGGTATATCTATCTATCTATCTATTATCTATCCCACAGGGGTTATATTGTCTGGCATGGTGTAACCTACATACATTTGCTGTACAGTATACATTATAATCCATACACAATGCCGTTTAATATATAGTATAACACCTACACTGTAGGGTTATGTTGTATATTGCATGGCATGGTGTATGGATTATGCTGTATATTTTACTGTATGGTGTATAGATTATAATGTATATTGTACAGCATGGTGCAGGGGTTATAATGTATATTATACGGCATGGTGCAGGGATTATAATGTATATTATACGGCATGGTGCAGGGATTATAATGTATATTATACGGCATGGTGCAGGGATTATAATGTATATTATACGGCATGGTGCAGGGATTATAATGTATATTATACGGCATGGTGCAGGGGTTATAATGTATATTATACGGCATGGTGCAGGCATTATAATGTATATTATACGGCATGGTGCAGGGGTTATAATGTATATTATACGGCATGGTGCAGGGATTATAATGTATATTATACGGCATGGTGCAGGGATTATAATGTATATTATACGGCATGGTGCAGGGATTATAATGTATATTATACGGCATGGTGCAGGGGTTATAATGTATATTATACGGCATGGTGCAGGGATTATAATGTATATTATACGGCATGGTGCAGGGGTTATAATGTATATTATACGGCATGGTGCAGGGGTTATAATGTATATTATACGGCATGGTGCAGGGATTATAATGTATATTATACGGCATGGTGCAGGGGTTATAATGTATATTATACAGCATGGTGCAGGGGTTATAATGTATATTATACAGCATGGTGCAGGGATTATAATGTATTCTGTACAGCATGGTGCAGGGATTATAATGTATATTATACGGCATGGTGCAGGGATTATAATGTATATTATACGGCATGGTGCAGGGGTTATAATGTATATTATACGGCATGGTGCAGGGGTTATAATGTATATTATACAGCATGGTGCAGGGATTATAATGTATATTATACGGCATGGTGCAGGGATTATAATGTATATTATACGGCATGGTGCAGGGGTTATAATGTATATTATACGGCATGGTGCAGGGGTTATAATGTATATTATACAGCATGGTGCAGGGATTATAATGTATATTATACGGCATGGTGCAGGGATTATAATGTATTCTGTACAGCATGGTGTAAGGATTATGCTGTATATTACACAGCATGGAGCAGGGGTTACACTGTATGCTCTTTAATGTGACAATTATTTTAGGTCTTCCTATCGCCCACCTTTGATGGCACTGTGTCCAGCTCTGAGCCGACCCCGCTCAGCAGCTGCCAAGGCTTAGAGGGAACACTGGTTATAAGGGAAAATAATAGCATTCTGAATACAGAATGTATAGTAAAATAGTGCTGGAAGGGTGAAAAAAAATAATAATAATAATTTAACTCACCTTAATCCACTTGCTCGCACAGCCCGGCATCTCTTCTGTCTTCATCTTAGCTGTGTGCAGGAAAAGGACCTGTGGTGACGTCACTCCGGTCATCACATGGTCCGTCACATGATCTTTTACCATGGTGATGGATCATGTGATGACCGGAGTGACGTCACCACAGGTCCTTTTCCTGCACACAGCTAAGATGAAGACAGAAGAGCCCCAAAAATTTTTTTTAACCCCTCCAGTGCTATTGTACTATGCATTCTGTAACCATGTTATAAGGGAAAATAATAATGATCGGGTTTCCATCCCGATCGTCTCCTAGCAACAGTGCGTGAAAATCTCAATGCATCCGCACTTGCTTGCGGATGCTTGCGATTTTCACGCAGCCCCATTCACTTCTATGGGGCCTGTGTTGCGTAGAAAACGCACAATATAGAGCATGCTGCGATTTTCACGCAACACATAAGTGATGCATGAGAATCACAGCTCATGTGCACAGCCCCATAGAAATGAATGGGTCGAGATTCAGTGCGGGTGCAATGCGTTCTCCTCCCGCATTGCACCCGCGCGGAATAGTCGCCCGTGTGAACTCAGCCTTAGAGGTATAATTTATTGGCACTTGTCTGTACCAGGAAGACCAAGAAAACATTCAGAGAACTTTTTACAGAAGTAGACTGACAAGTTGTGCCTTTTATGAATTTTTAAAATTGATAGGAGATTTTCAGTTGCCTGCATGGGATCAGATGCTGATCAGAATTATAAAATAACAGTTACAGAAGTGTGGTCCTTGAAGAGAGAACAAGGAAAGTGAACAGCAATGTTCTGTGATTTTATTGTTAAAGATCGAAATTCAGAACACATTGCGAGAAAACAACACCGGATAGACACATCACTGCCCTATGCGGCTGCATTTCCATGTTTTCACATAAAAAAACAAAAAAATGTAGAACATAAAAATGTATATAAATTATGGTTGATATTATTATTATTATTATTATTATTATTATTAATTTATAGGGACATGGGGGGAGATTTATCAAGATAGGTGTTTTCTATGCCAGTCTTGATATCCCCTGTGCCACTAAAGGATGTGGTCAATTTATGACAAGGTGCACTTCTTGGTTGTAACCTTGTCGGACAGGACAGCCAATTGAGATGTTTTAGCACATGGACACACACCCACCTTATAACAGAACCCGATCTGGCCGCCATTTTACATTCAGTGTTTTGCCAGTGTAGGAAGAGGTTGCTTTGTGGAGCAGGAACAGACTGTTGGGACACAAATCGCTAGCTAATAGGGCCACAAAAGTCCTTTTGAGGACTGGCATAGGTGTGCTATCGACAGGTGTGATATACTGAGGGGTGTGATATACTTATAATATACTTTCTAACATAGAAAGTATATTATAGTGCATTTGTATTGTGCAGCAGTTGTGTGCGGTTCTGCTGCGATACTGCAGCTATATACAAACCGGATTCCAAAAAAGTTGGGACACTATACAAATCGTGAATAAAAACTGAATGCAATGATGTGGAGGTGCCAACTTCTAATATTTTATTCAGAATAGAACATAAATCACGGAACAAAAGCTTAAACTGAGAAAATGTACCATTTTAAGGGAAAAATATGTTGAATCAGAATTTCATGGTGTCAACAAATCCCAAAAAAGTTGGGACAAGGCCATTTTCACCACTGTGTGGCATCTCCCCTTCTTCTTACAACACTCAACAAACGTCTGGGGACCGAGGAGACCAGTTTCTCAAGTTTAGAAATAGGAATGCTCTCCCATTCTTGTCTAATACAGGCCTCTAACTGTTCAATCGTCTTGGGCCTTCTTTGTTGCACCTTCCTCTTTATGATGCGCCAAATGTTCTCTATAGGTGAAAGATCTGGACTGCAGACTGGCCATTTCAGTACCCGGATCCTTCTCCTACGCAGCCATGATGTTGTGATTGATGCAGAATGTGGTCTGGCATTATCTTGTTGAAAAATGTAGGGTCTTCCCTGAAAGAGATGACGTCTGGATGGGAGCATATGTTGTTCTAGAACCTGAATATATTTTTCTGCATTGATGGTGCCTTTCCAGACATGCAAGCTGCCCATGCCAAACGCACTCATGCAACCCCATACCATCAGAGATGCAGGCTTCTGAACTGAGCGTTGATAACAACTTGGGTTGTCCTTGTCCTCTTTGGTCCGGATGACATGGCGTCCCAGATTTCCAAAAAGAACTTCAATTCGTGACTCGTCTGACCACAGAACAGTCTTCCATTTTGCCACACTCCATTTTAAATGATCCCTGGCCCAGTGAAAATGCCTGAGCTTGTGGATCTTCCTTAGAAATGGCTTCTTCTTTGCACTGTAGAGTTTCAGCTGGCAACGGCGGATGGCACGGTGGATTGTGTTCACTGACAATGGTTTCTGGAAGTATTCCTGAGCCCATTCTGTGATTTCCTTTACAGTAGCATTCCTGTTTGTGGTGCAGTGTCGTTTAAGGGCCCGGAGATCACGGGCATCCAGTATGGTTTTACGGCCTTGACCCTTATGCACAGAGATTGTTCCAGATTCTCTGAATCTTTGGATGATGTTATGCACAGTTGATGATGATAGATGCATAGTCTTTGCAATTTTTCGCTGGGTAACACCTTTCTGATATTGCTCCACTATCTTTCTGCGCAACATTGTGGGAATTGGTGATCCTCTACCCATCTTGGCTTCTGAGAGACACTGCCACTCTGAGAAGCTCTTTTTATACCCAATCATGTTGCCAATTGACCTAATTAGTGTTAATTGGTCTTCCAGCTCTTCGTTATGCTCAAATTTACTTTTTCCAGCCTCTTATTGCTACTTGTCCCAACTTTTTTGGGATTTGTTGACACCGTGAAATTTTGAATCAACGTATTTTTCCTTTAAAATTATACATTTACTCGGATTAAACGTTTGATCTGTCATCTACGTTCTATTACAAATAAAATATTGACATTTGCCATCTCCACATCATTGCATTCAGTTTTTATTCACAATTTGTTTAGTGTCCCAACTTTTTTGGAATCCGGTTTGTAGAAGGACAACGCTATCGGAATAAATAATTGCAACTGGTGTGATATACCTGTTGCCCCCCCAAAAAAACTGATTGAGGGGTGCAATATACCTGCTTCCACAAAATATTGATTAAGGAGTTTGATATACCTGCTTCCACAGAATACTGATTGAGGGGCGCGATATACGTGCTTCCACCAAACATTGATTGAGGCCTGTGATACACTGGTGTCACCGCTAGTTCTGTGAGAACGTCTGGCAGACGTTCTTCTCTACCTCTTGCATGACGTTCTTTGTTTTGGTTTCACTTTGTCATCTCCTTTCCTTCTCCCAGGTGTCACCTATTTAGACTAATTGTCTCCCTTTATATTCCCTCCCATACTGCCTCACTTTGCGGTTTATACAACTTCCTGGATGAGGTGTTCACTGCTGGAGGCTGCTGCTGCGGTTTCCTCAGATAAGTCTTTTTTCCTTTATTTGTGTTTCTTTGCTGGCTTGATTCTAGGTGACCCTGACTCCGTCTGTATTAAGTGCAGGGAGCCAGTGGTCGTGTCCCCTCACTATTATAGGGTTTTCAGGTGTCACACAGTATTAGGTACGTGGGCATGCAATCGTCTACCATAGAGACTCTTGCATGGGCATAGCAGTCAGGGAGAGCTCTAGGGGTTTTATAGGGCTCACCCATATGCTCCTTAGTTTGGGATCAAGCCAGTCGGATGTTTATTTATAAGTTCCAGCTTTCTGCAACATCATCCGTGACAACCGGCTTCCACAAAATACTGATTGAGGGGTGTGTTATACCTGCTTCCACCAGATATTGATTCAGGGGTTCTATATACCTGCTTCCACCAAATGCTGATTGAGTTGTGCAATAGTATGGGCAGCATAAAGTTGATGACAGGTTCCCTTTAAATCCCACTTGTACAAAAAAAAAAAATCATGCAAATGCTATTTTTACACTACCCCTGCCTCTTTTCGAAAAGGTGGCAAGCATGGGGGGAGGGCATTGATTCCCGAGATGGCGTAGATTTAATTCTAAGTGTACAGACTGTAGGAGGATGTGCTTAATTTACGACAAGAAGTGCACCTTGTCATAAATTGACCACATCCTTTAGTGGCACAGGGGATATCAAGACTGGCATAGAAAACACCTATTCTGATAAATCTCCCCCCATGTCCCTATATAATAATAATAATAATAATAATAATAATAATAATAATAATAATAATAATAATAATAATAATAAAATAAACCATAATTTATATAAATTTTTATGTTCTACATTTTTTTTTGTTTTTTTATGTGAAAACATGGAAATGCAGCAGCATAAGGCAGTGATGTGTCTATCAGGTGTTGTTTTCTCACAATGTGTTCTGAATTTCCATCTTTAACAATAAAATCACAGAACATTGCTGTTCACATTCCTTGTTCTCTCTTCAAGGACCACACTTCTGTAACTGTTATTTTATCATTCTGATCAGCATCTGATCCCATGCAGGCAACTGAAAATCTATCAATTGTGAAAATTCATAAAAGGCAAAACTTGTCAGTCTACTTCTGTAAAAAGTTCTCTGTATGTTTTCTTGGTCTTCCTGGTACAGAGAAGTGTCAATAAATTATACCTCTAAGAAGTTTAGTTCTGCTGTTGGTTTTTTCAATTGTTTGTAAAAAAAAAAAAAAGAGTGAAAATGAAGATTTAACCCTTTCCTGACATGGCAATTTTCTATTTTTGCGTTTTCACTCCCTGCCTTCACAGAGCCATACATTTTTTATTTTTCCATTCATATAGCCATAGGGTGTGTTTTTTGCCAGACAATCTGTACTTTCTAATGCGACCATTTAATATTACATAGGATGTAGTGAAAGCAGGAATACAATTCCAAATGGGGTGCAATTGGAAAAAAATGCAATTCCACAGTTTTACGTTTTTTTTTACATCGTTCACTATGAGGTAAAAATGACTGGTGCTCTTCATTTTCCAGGTCAGTATGAATCCAGTGATACCACATATGTATAGTTTTTTCTTGCGTTTTAATATTGAAGCGCCATGAATATTTTTAGCGCCATATTCTAATCCCTCCGGAGATGTGTGCATGTGTGTGTGTGTGTGTGGGGGAGGGTGATCTGTAGTTTTCGACAATACCATTTTGGGGTGTGTATTACTTTTCCATTCAATTTTTTGTGGGGATTAAGGCCTCTTTCACACGGGCGTCATGTTTTTGGCCCGGATAACATGCGCGTGCGTCGAGGGATTTTTAAGATCGGCATGTTTGGTACCCAGACCTGAACCCGGACTTCTTCACAGAAGTTCGAGTTTGGGATCGGTGTTGTGTAGATTGTTTTATTTTCCCTTATGACATGGTTATAAGGGAAAATAATAGCATTCTTAAAACAGAATGCATAGTACAATAGGGCTGGAGGGGTTAAAAAAAAATAATAATAATTTAACTCACCTTAATCCACTTGTTCGCGCAGCCCAGCTTCTCTTCTGTCTTCATCTGTGAGGAAAAGGACCTGTGGTGACATCACGGCACTCATTACATGGTCCATGGTGATAGATCATGTGATGGACCATGTGAGGAGCACAGTGACGTCACCACAGGTACTTTTCCTCACAGATGAAGACAGAAGAGAAGCTGGGCTGCGCGAACAAGTGGATTAAGGTGAGTTAAATTATTTTTTATTTATGTTTTAAGAATGCTATTATTTTCCCTTATAACCATGTTATAAGGGAAAATAAGAATGATCGGGTCCCTATCCCGATCGTCTCCTAGCAACCGTGCGTGAAAATCGCACCGCATCCGCACTTGCTTGCGGATGCTTGCGATTTTCACGCAGCCCCATTCACTTCTATGGGGCCTGCGTTGCGTGAAAAACGCACAAAATAGAGCTTGCTGCGATTTTCACGCAACGCACAAGTGATGCGTGAAAATCACCGCTCGTGTGCACAGCCCCATAGAAATGAATGGGTCCGGATTCAGTGCAGGTGCAATGCGTTCACCTCCCACATTGCACCCGCGCGGAAAACTCGCCCGTGTGAAAGGGGCCTAAGAGGTGAAAAAAACTGCAAATCAGACTTTTTTTGCTATTACTCTGGGGTATTTGACAATGAATCGCTGCACGACTAAGTTCAGGACGTGTGCCATAAACGGCACATGTGTCATTTTGCCCTGTTTCAGCACACTCAGCAGATTGGCACCGTTGTCGCACACCACTTTACCAACTGTCAAATTGAATGGGGTTAGCCACTGATTGGCCTGTGACCACCGAGCTGAAAGCAGTGCAGGAGCAGTGTGGCTCTTGGCTTCCAGGCATAACAGCCGCAGCACAGCATGGCAACGTCTCAACTGGCACATCCAATAGGTTCTGGGGAGCTTGGGGGGTGCAGCAGAAGAGGCGTTAGCAGTGGAAAGGGAGTAGTCAGCCAAGGAGGAGACGAAGGATGGAGTAGGAGGAGGAGGAGAAGAAGAGGGCAGGCCTGCATGCAATCCGTGGCAGTAATACCAAATCCACACGGGGGCCACGGGTTGCATGCTTGACAGCCGTCAGAAGGTTCACCCAGTGGGCAGTAAAAGTCATGTACCTTCCTTGCCCGTGTTTGCTAGACCACGTGTCTGTGGTCAGATGTATCTTGGCACCGACACTGTGTGCCAGAGATATATTTAATTGCCGCTGAACATGGCTATATAGCTCTGGTATGCCCTTCTGGTAGAAATGTTTCCTTCCAGGGACCTTCCATTGTGGTGTGCCAATGGCCAAAAATTTTCTAAAGGCCTCCGAGTACACCAGTTTTATATGTCAGTAGTTGGTGGGCTAGCAGTTCCGACAAGCCAGCGGTCAGCCGTTGGGCAAGAGGGTTATCCAGTGTCATCAACTTTTTACGCTCGAACATTTGGGCCATGGAAGCCTGCCTTGTGCCAGATGAATGCGACATGGCACGGTGGAAGGTGGAGTAGAGGACAAATCGGAGGAGAGAGGAGAATGAAAAGGAGAAGAGGAAAGACGTAGAGCGCCGGGAGTGTGGCTTTGTGGGTTCTGACAGCTGCAGATGGCAACTCTATTGTCAGCAGCTGACATATTAAAAAAAAGCCCACACTGCGGAGCCATGTGCCAGAGTCCTGGGAGCGCAAGATGTGACCGTGCATGGTGGATAGCTCGCTCCAGATACATTTGCAGTCTGCTTTTTGCCTCCTGTGCACTGTGAGTTTTGCCTGCTTCTCCTCCTTCTCCTCCCTATCTGCTGCTCCATCTCTCCCTCTGAACTCCCCTCCTCTTCCTCTCTTGTGGGCACCCACAAAATACTGATTAAGGGGTTCTACAGGGAGTGCAGAATTATTAGGCAAGATGTATTTTTGAGGATTAATTTTATTATTGAACAACAACCATGTTCTCAATGAACCCAAAAAACTCATTAATATCAAAGCTGAATATTTTTGGAAGTAGTTTTTAGTTTGTTTTTAGTTTTAGCTATTTTAGGGGGATATCTGTGTGTGCAGGTGACTATTACGGTGCATAATTATTAGGCAACTTAACAAAAAACAAATATATACCCATTTCAATTATTTATTTTTACCAGTGAAACCAATATAACATCTCAACATTCACAAATATACATTTCTGACTTACAAAAACAAAACAAAAACAAATCAGTGACCAATATAGCCACCTTTCTTTGCAAGGACACTCAAAAGCCTGCCATCCATGGATTCTGTCAGTGTTTTGATCTGTTCACCATCAACATTGCGTGCAGCAGCAACCACAGCCTCCCAGACACTGTTCAGATAGGTGTACTGTTTTCCCTCCTTGTAAATCTCACATTTGATGATGGACCACAGGTTCTCCACGGGGTTCAGATCAGGTGAACAAGGAGGCCATGTCATTAGATTTTCTTCTTTTATACCCTTTCTTGCCAGCCACGCTGTGGAGTACTTGGACGCGTGTGATGGAGCATTGTCCTGCATGAAAATCATGTTTTTCTTGAAGGATGCAGACTTCTTCCTGTACCACTGCTTGAAGAAGGTGTCTTCCAGAAACTGGCAGTAGGACTGGGAGTTGAGCTTGACTCCATCCTCAACCCGAAAAGGCCCCACAAGATCATCTTTGATGATACTAGCCCAAACCAGTACTCCACCTCCACCTTGCAGGCGTCTGAGTCGGACTGGAGCTCTCTGCCCTTTACCAATCCAGCCACGGGCCCATCCATCTGGCCCATCAAGACTCACTCTCATTTCATCAGTCCATAAAACCTTAGAAAAATCAGTCTTGAGATATTTCTTGGCCCAGTCTTGACGTTTCAGCTTGTGTGTCTTGTTCAGTGGTGGTCGTCTTTCAGCCTTTCTTACCTTGGCCATGTCTCTGAGTATTGCACTCCTTGTGCTTTTGGGCACTCCAGTGATGTTGCAGCTTTGCAATTTTAAGAGTGCTGCATCCCTCTGCAAGATATCTCACTATTTTTGACTTTTCTGAGCCTGTCAAGTCCTTCTTTTGACCCATTTTGCCAAAGGAAAGGAAGTTGCCTAATAATTATGCACACCTAATATAGGGTGTTGATGTCATTAGACCACACCCCTTCTCATTACAGAGATGCACATCACCTAATATGCTTAATTGGTAGTAGGCTTTCGAGCCTATACAGCTTGGAGTAAGACAACATGCATAAAGAGGATGATGTGGTCAAAATACTAATTTGCCTAATAATTCTGCACGCAGTGTATATACCTGCTTCCACAAAATACTAATTGAGGGGTGCGATGATATACCTGCTTCCACCAAATATTGATTCAGGTGTTCTATATACTTGTTTCCACAAAATACTGATTGAGGGGTGCAATATACAGCGAAGATGTGTTGGTCACTTCAGATATGAGATCATTGTTGCAGCCAACCCATCAAGAGCCGCCCTCCGGATACAGCCTCAAGGAACGCCTAGACCGACAGGTGTCCGACTACATCGGGTTAACGGCCGATGTGGATGCTCTAAGAAGCAAGGAACCCCTTGACTACTGGGTGTGCAGGCTTGACCTGTGGCCAGAGTTGGCACAATTTGCCATGGAACTCTTTGCTTGCCCCTCGTCGAGTGTCCTGTCCGAAAGGACGTTCAGCGCAGCAGGGGGGATTGTGACCGATAAGCACACTCGCCTAGCTCACGACAGTGTGGACTACCTCACATTTCTAAAAATTAATGAGGCATGGATCTCGGAGGAATTCAACACCTGTGATGACCATGTGTAATTGAATTTCCTCATGCCAGCCCACACATATTCACGACCACACAGAACAAAGAATGGTCCCTGTCTTATGTACAATATATACAGCGGCATAAAAGGGCTTTTCTGTCAGGTTGAATGCCTAATTTTTGGGGCCCGTACTCCCGTGTCCTTAAATAAAAAATTTCTATGCTCCAGCAGGGCACATTTTTGAGAGTTTCCCTTTAAGACGCATAAAAATGCCCCTGATTAAAATAAATATTTTCTTGTGGGAATTTTTGCCATTGATCCCCCTGTGGTATGTCACTGTCCAGGTTGTGGGACTATTTGTGCACTTCTAGTAAGTATTTGGTGGCTGCAAATATGACCTGAAGGTTTTTCAGGTTCGCCTGCCATTAAAGTGAATGGGGCCTGCCGCGTACATTCGTCCTGGCCGTTGTTCGTCCATCACTACTCTCCATGCCCACCTGCTGATGATTGACAGTCTTCTACCGAGTTTTTTCCCCTTCTGTCTAAGAGAGAATTGCCAATCATCAGCAGATGGGCGGGGAGAGCAGGAGAATATAATTAACCATGACTCTTCTCAAGTAGAGACTCAATTAGACTCTTTTCAAGGACTGTGTTGCAATGATTATGATGCTGGTTCTCGGCAACCACTTACTTTTAGCTCATGAGTGACACACCGCTGAAATCAGCATTTCTGTCACTATTTTATGCTGCCCTCAGTGAGGTAAGCATAAAGTTAATGACAGGTTCCCTTTAAAAAGTCGCAAACTGACAGCTTGCAATTTTTTTACACCAGTTTTCTGGCATATTGGAGTTGATAATTTTCCTCCATAAATTTTTGTAGAACTTTGCATAAAATAATTTATTATAATTTGTAACAGCTACAAAAATCATGAGGTACAGACAAAAAAAATTGTTTGCAAGATTCATTTGGTGGTGGCCCTGCACATTCAAATTTGCAATCTACAAGTAATGCTTCATGCACAGAACTGTATTTTTTCTACATTCGATCTGCAGATTGGATGCAAACCCATTTATTTCATTGGGGCAACAAAAAATGCAGACAGCATATCCGTATGTCTGTGCTTCAGTCCTGCAAATTTTTTAAAAAAATTGAACATGTCCTATACTTGTCTGTTTTGAGGACAAAGATCAAAAGACATTTCTATAGAATGGAAAAATTATGCGGCGGCATGCACATGGCCTAAAACACATACGGTCATGTGAATGAGGCCTAATAGGAAGCCAATGCAAGAGATTGGGTAAAGTAATCAGCAGCTTTAGTTATGTCAGGTGAAAGTATTAGAAATAGCAGTTAAAGGAATCTAGGCGTTTTGCTTGTCGGAAAAGGTAAGTTTTTTTAGAATGTTCCATGTCCATAAAACCTGCTCTATAAAAATATCACATGATCTACCCCATCAAGTGAAAGCTGTAAAAATAAATAAGACAGTGCCAGAACAGTCATTTTTTGCCACCTCACCTTACAAAATCTGTAATATCGAGGGATCAAAAAGTCATATGTACCCAAAATGGTACCAATGAAAACATCACCTTATCCTGGAAAAAAATGAGCATAAGCAAATCAATCCAAAAAATAAAAAAAATAATAGCTTTCTTTATGCAAATTGCTGTGTAAAAGTGGTAAAATGTAAAAAAAAATAACTATACAAAAAATTGGTATCTTTGTAATCGTACCAACCAGCAGAATAAAGATAATGTGTCATTTTTCCCGCACCGTGTACACAGCAATAACAAAACCCAAAAAGCAATGACAAAATTGTTGCATTTCTTTATCCTGCTTCCCAAAAAGTGAAATAAAAAGAGATCCAAAAGTTGTATGTACCCCAAAATAAAATCAATGATCATGGCAACTCATCCCACAAAAAATAAGTCCACACATGGAGAAAAACATATGACAGTCAGAAAATAGCTGTACTGGTACCCCAGAAACTGTTCAATACCAACATGGTGCCTAGAAACCAATCCATCAAAATCTGCACTGCAAAAGCCATATGGCACTCCTTCCCTTCTGAGTGCTGCGTTGTGACCCTAAGGCCTCTTTCACACTACAGTATGTCCATTTCAGTGTTTTGCGTTCCGTTTTTCACGGATCCGTTGTCCCGTTTTTGGGTTCCGTTGTGTCTCCGTTTCCGTTCAGTATGTCCGCAAAAACCTTTCAGTATGGTTTCCGTATGGTTCCCGTATACGGTCCGTTTTTCACGGATCAAA